>NC_053025.1:351737180-351872743 GCF_003073215.2 Triticum urartu
TGGGAATCTTGTGTGATTGACGTACTACCTCCATCCTAGTTTTTTTGTCCCCCGTTGTATGTTTTACCAAAATTTGGGGAAATATTTAACATACTCAGAGATAGATAATAAGCGTACACATACATAAGCATAGTTCAACCATAAGTAATACATAGTTCAACCGCATTTAGCATACTCAAGCATACATATATAGTTCGATCCATCCCACATCTCATCTCACAGGCCGGCACGATCTTGAAGCTTCTCCAGGTACTCGGCATACACGCCATGCGCCACCCTGCGAGAATACTTCTACTTGAAGGAGCCAACGGCCCGTCCTCTTGCATGCGCCCGAACACATAGATACGCGTCATGAAGCTTCTGGTCACAAAATGGGCATCCATAGCCGCCGTTCCAGGTCCTAATACGTCTGTTATGCATTCCCGCATAAAGCTCCCTTAGGATTTTCCTATGGTACCTCCTCTGTACATCTTCATCCTCGTTGTCCTCATCGTCAGACAGTGCCTATACAAATAGTAAAACAAATTTGGCGTCAAATCAATGATTACATGCCATGAAGTAGGATTAGGAATTTATGGCTATTTATTTATACATATCCAGAGATTATGGTTCGATTTTAAGCACAATCGTCTATGTACAGACCAATCTTTAAGAAAATAATGGCACAAACATATGTAGGTCATTGAAAATCAATTGTCAAGCCCTGGCTAGGAATTATTAGCACGAACACTAACCCTAGTCAGATTACTAGCAGAAATCATTTGCACAGATGAAACAACTAATCACTTATCACCTGTACCATTCAAACAATCAATACACTACACAGATCTAACGAATCTTACTCAGATTTCATGGATTGGGAGAACATGACCATAGGATTTGTATTCCAAAAAGGGCGAGCCAGGAGTAACCAAAGAAACCATACGACCTACTTGACAAATAAATGGGTATAGATGACAAACCACCTGTCCGTCATCGTCAGAATCATAGCTAGAGTGGTCATCGGAGTCGTCACTAGAGTGGTCGTCAGAGTCGGTGTGGAACACCACCTCAGGCTGTGGAAGCTCGACGATGTTAGGGTGCAGCGATAGCTCTCCGGCGGTGACGGCAACCTCTGTCTCCATCTCCACGACGTGCTCTGGTGCTTTAGCAGCCCCGGCATCGCCACTCCCTCTGATGGGGCGCTTCGGCGGCATCCTCATACACTGGCAGCTTTGAGGACTGAGAGCGGCGTCGAGGATGCAAGCGGTGAGAGAGGAGTGTGTGTGTGTGTAGCGAAGATGGGGGGTGCGGTCGCTCGGTAGCACCATTACTATGGAGTAGTGGGAGCTGTGGGAGAGAGGCGGGCGACAGTCAAACCGATGGCTCGCCTCCCGGTGAGCCAGCGCACCGGACTGCCGGCTTGCCTACCAAAGTTTCAGACAGCTACTCGGACGCCTCCCGATGACACTGCGCAGCGAGCACGCATCTGTCAATTCACACACATGCACGCACGCCTCCCCGTTTGCCTCCACGGCGGACGTGTCCCGTCAACTCACGCCTGCTCGCACGGCACACGGGTCGCGCGGCGACACGTATATTGTTTTTCTATTTGGATGATTAATGTTGACGCTTTATTGCTTAACCTAAGCATATCACGTATCCATTGTTGGTCTAACACTCACGGTTCGAATAAATAATCCGTTTGGGATATTGGTTCCCAATTATTAATAATCTCCCGTTTGTAATTAGATAAAGATTACATCAAAACTGGTCTCAAATTTGACAAAAAAGGCACAATGCCACTTTGTATTGGTGTCCATATGACAACATGATAAGTTTCATGAACTTCAAATAAGTTTTGGATGTTCTATAATTTAAAAATCAAGATTCTCAATGTTTGAAATTTATTGCACGGGGAGTAAACATGCACCCAGTGAGACACATGTGTTTTTGCAATCCATTTAGCTGCACTGTCACTTGTGCATGTAGCTCAAATTTGATTTTTGCACATTATACCCATAGAAAATCAATCAATCAATGTAATAAAACGTCTTAATGATCTCTGTGATTTTTTTTAAAATTAAAACGTCCCTCCTTCGGTAACATGTATGTTCACCACGGGATAATTAATTTAACATGCATCGTAGTTGTGGTAGATTCACGGTGTGTGTGTGTGGGTGTGTGCGTCTAGGGGTGGCAGGTAGCTCGCAGTACACTACGAGTTGTGAGCCACCATGTGGGTTGGCCGTTTTGTTAGGAAGGATGCTGCCACATCAGATTCGTGAAATCATTATTTAAAACATTACACAACCCTATCATACATAAATGTTTTGGCCATATGCAGTCGATGGTTGTCCAACATGACACTCGATACTCATGTGTGACGCTTTTTGTGGGCCTGCCAGGTCGTCGTCCATCACTTTGACAAAAACAGTCGGCAGTGAGGTTAATCTGACTAGCAAGGTAGAATCTTTTTTTTGTTTGTGTTATGGTGGTATATAGTACGCGTCGAAGAGGTGGGAGGGGACTAGCATATATACTATACGTATGCGTCCGTGAACAAGTACACCTGAATCAGTGTTGGGACTTTTTTGTTACCGAGGCACGTTCCACATAAAAATTGTGAAATTGGTTATTCAAACATCAATAAACACCTTTTTGGG
The DNA here is from genome assembly GCF_003073215.2 of Triticum urartu. Taxonomy (NCBI): domain Eukaryota; kingdom Viridiplantae; phylum Streptophyta; class Magnoliopsida; order Poales; family Poaceae; genus Triticum; species Triticum urartu. The sequence goes on from NC_053025.1 coordinate 351,739,826, forward strand.
CCACATGCATGTCCTAGCTAGGACACTCACGTGTGACACTTCCATCTGTGGGCCCACGAGGCCATCGTCGATGCATGCATGCATCACTTTGACCTACATCGGGAGAGGTTAATTAATTTCACCGTCGGTGTGGATTCTTTTGGTTTGTACATATATTACAGCGGGAGCATATAGTATGCAGTGAAGAGGGGGTAAGGGGACCATCATATGTAGTACGCTTGATATGAACCTCGCTCTGTGTGGGTGCATGGTTTACGGTTTTTGAGGCATGTGGCACATCAAAGTTGTGCATTTTGGGTATTGAACATATATATGTTTGGCCCACATTCAAAGTGGTGGTGGTTGTCCTCTCGCACCCACTTAAGCGGTTATCAGCGATGTCGATGCTTTCCATTTGTGGGCCCGCTTGGTCCATCACTACTTTTTGCTTGAAAAAAAGAGAGGTTAGTTTGACTTAGGAGGTGCTTATTATTTTTGTTCTGGGATGACATGCATGATACAGCTTGAGCACACACACATGCATGTGTAGGCATGAATCCCTCCCATCGAGTCAAAGTGGCTAGTACAGCGACACATCATAAACCGATCTCGCTCTGTGTGGGGAGCTACTGTGCGATTTTGACATCCATGATCACCTGACCAACAACAAGATAGGTAACCATGGCGGATGCTTCATTTGGTTCATGTTATCATAGTATAGGTCATGGTGAGATTCTGACCCAGCTAATTAAGTTTGAGAGCATATTCTATGCACGCGTGCATGCATGAATCCCCGTCGTTGGTTTGAAGTGTGGTGTAACAGAGATATGCATCGTCAACCTAACCCTCACTCAGTCTGGGGATTTCTACTTCAAAATCACGGTGCCACATCAAAGTTGTTCCATTGTTACTCAAAAACACACCTCTCTATACATATGTTTGGGCCGCACGCATGCAGTGGTTGTCTTTAGGGACTAGCTACTTGCATGATTATTGGTGAGCTAGGCCATTTCTAGGGTCGCATGGATGGCCATCACCTTGACCAACAACAAGAGAGAGGTTGTACGACCAGCGTGGATTATTCTTGGTCCGGTTTACGATCCATCTTGGTGAGATATATGCCTCTCTGGCCCACTGACTAAAAGTGTGTGTGGGGGGGGGGTTGCTACTTCGCACTTTTCTAGGTGAACCTCGGTTGGGGGGCATGCATTCATAGCTTAGGAATCCCTTCATGGCGACATGAGGGGGCAGGGGGCTACTAGCTAATTCGCACTTTCCTAGGTGAACCTTGGTTGGGGGGAGGTGGCATCCATTCATAGCTTAGGATTCCCTTCGTACTTTGCTAGGTGAACCTTGGTCGGGGGGGCATGCATTGATAGCTTAGGATTCCCTTCTTACCGACACGAGGGAGGGCTGACTGCTAGCTACTTCATACTTTGCTAGGTGAACCTTGGTTGGGGGGGTATGCATTCAAAGCTTAGGAATCGATTCGTGCCGACACGAGTGAGGGGGGCTGGTAGCTTCTTCGTACTTTGCTAGGTCAACCTCGGTTGGGGGGCATGCATTCATAGCTTAGGATTCCCTTCGTGCCGACACGAGGGAGGGGGATGCTAGCTACTTGGCACTTTGCTATGGTGAACCTCAGTTGGGGGGGCATGCATTCATAGCTTAGGATTCCCTTCATGCCGACATGAGGGAGGGGGGCTGTTAGCTACTTCGCACTTTGCTAGGGTGAACCTCGGTTGGGGGGGCATCCATTCATAGCTTAGGATTCCGTTCGTGCCGACACAAGGGAGGAGGGAGGGGGCTGCTAGCTACTTCGCACTTTGCTTGGTGAATGAACCTCAATTGGGGGGGGCAAGCATTCATAGCTTAGGATTCCCTTCATTCCGACACGAGGGAGGACGGGGGCTGCTAGCTACTTCGCAATTTGCTAGGTGAACCTCGGATGGGGAGAGGGGGCATGCATTCATAGCTTAGGATTCCCTTCGTGCCGACACGAGGGGGGTGGGGCAAGCAATAAAGTGCGCTTTGCGAGAGAGGTGCCACATTGAAGTTGTATTTGGTATTTGAAAATCAAACCACCCTTTTGATACATAAATTTTGTGCACATGGAAGTGTGTTCGTGTTCTGACAATCTCCCGCGTCATTTTTCGCCAAATTTATGAACATTAGATAAGTCGGATGACGCAACGGACACGGTTCACTCAAACTAATCGTGTGCCACGCGGGTGCACCTGTGACGCACACATCCGCACAGTACATTGGGCTCCACGAGGCTCCCCCTCTCAAAAATATCTGCCTGCCTCGAGGGTTTTTCTGTTTCACAACACATGGTTGTTATCTCTGGACCGTGTGCAATGTTTCTTGTTCCCAATCCCACCTGCATCCCTAGAAAATATCTACCTGCCTCGAGGGTTTTTCTGTTTTATAACACATGGTTGTTATCTCCGGACCGTGTGCGATGCACTATCATCAAAATTTTCAATAGCCCGGCATTTGAATCCCATCTTTAACTCCCGCGTAGTAAAATTTTGATTACCCGCGTCATTTCCTCAAACACCGCCCTCCACACACACACCCCCCAAAACCTCCCAGGCGTGTGTGCACACACACACACACCCTCCCTCGCTTGAAACCCTAGCAAGGTCCCCGCCGTCGCAAGGCCTTCATTCAGTCCGCCCTGAGTTTCTTAGATGACGCCTGCCAAATGCCCCCTTTCCCACAGATCCCCATTCCCATCCCCCACTCCAGAGCATTGTAGCCTAAGCCCGGCTACGCTTCCCGTGGAGCTCGAGGAGCGACTGGCCCAAAAGAGGTGTATAGCGGTCTCTTCGCCTGACGTCGCCGAGGAAGCTGACGACCATTTGGCAGGCACTCAAGCATTGGGCTAGAGTATGCGGGTATGTCTCATCCACCGGCTACGACATCGAGGTCATCGACAGCGACGGCCTGAGGCGGGCAATTTCACAGGCTAAGTGGCCCACCCCAACCCCTCGGGTTCAACCGCCGTCGATCTCATCCATGGCCCCGCTGTTGATCTCCTCTCGCTCGCTGTCAACAATTTGCCATTCTACATCGCCATCGAGCCCCTTTTGTTATTTCTGAAGGACACGTTCTGCGACGCTGGCTTGGGATCCATAGCTTCCATGTCAGACCTCATTGACGGCGACCACGAGGAGGGCACCCTCTCCGGCTCTTCCAACGGGAAAGAGCCCATCTGCTCTTCCAAGGGGAAAGCGCCCGTCTGCGACATCAGGGAGGGAACCCTACAGTCGTGCTCTTCCAAGGGGAAGGAGCCCATCTGCGACAACATGGAGCGCATCCAGGGTCTGTGCTCTTCCCACGGGAACGAGCCCATCTGTGACAAGTGAGGAAACCCATGATTTTTTTTGTCGAGTCCCTTTTGTAGTGTAGCGAGAATATGTCCAGTTTTAATTTCTATATCTGGTTGTTTGAAGTATGCCTTGTTTATTTCAGATGTTCACAATGTGATGCTCTATATGTGCAATTATTTACTGTGCAGTACATTTCATCAATCCAGTTTTAAACATACCGATAGGAATGCATATATGCTTGCTGTTAAGCCTATTATAGCTAGCATATGCCTCTTTTAAAGTTTTTTTATTGTTCGGTTGTTTGTAGTTAGCATATGTCCAGTTTCAAATGATATCTTTGGTTGTTCGTAGTATGTCTTGTTTATTCCAGTTATTCACAACGTGATGTTCTATATGTGCAAGTACGAATTGTGCAGGTCAATTTCATCAGTACCAGTTTCAACAATACCACTATGAATGACTACATTTGGTTGCTGCATCTTGTAGTTAACACTCCTTTCCATTTTTACTTAACAATAACCAGTGTAATTAGACCGGCACAATACCAGTTTGAATGAATATGTTTGCTTGTTGTTAAATGTTAGGCCTGTTGCAGTTAGCACACCTTTCCACCTATTTGGATTTACTAGCGTGCTTAAACCTGCACACTGAAGCTATCTTTTGGAGATTATTTTGTCTGCCATCTATTATTTTGGTTGATGATTAGCCTGTTGTGCTTAACATGCTTCTCGATTTACCTACACAGGACAATTTTGGGAACGACTTCTGTTTTCCATCGAGGTTAGTTTCATCCCATGGCTTATATCTGCTCACTGTTCAGGATATCGGTAGCTCGTACCATATAGGTCGGCGGCTGATAAGGGACTAATCGGTGAATCGGACTTTTAACTGAATATATCTGCAACCCATTTTTTGTTTGGTTAACTAGGGCCATATGTAATATATCTGAGGCTACATAGTAACATGCACTATACTTAATGTCTAAATATGCAATCCTAGGCTACATAGCAACAAGCAAGAGTGTTAAATTAATGTTGTAATGATGTCTAGATATACGTAGAAGAGCAGCAGCAGCAACAACAACAACCACACAGCCCTGTTTGGATACTCAACTTAGCTAGAGGTTAGAGTTAGTTTCTAGATCATTACTAACCCTGAACTAACTCCATCCAAAGAGTTGTTTGGATGGCAGGGTTAGATTGACAATAAATGCACTAGGAGAACTAGCTCCAATTAGCACCTCTTGGGTTGGATAGTTTTTTTGGGTGGGTTATAGATGCAACTAGCTCAAACTAGCCCTCATGTTTAGATATACTTTAGGGCTATTTGAGCCCGAACTAGCTCAAACTAACTGTAACCGATGGATCCAACAGCAGTTAATCAGTCGATAATTTGTAAGAATGCACTGAACTCCTTCTGGCCCATAATATAAGATGTTAATTCATCTAATATGTGAGTATATTGGATGTTATTAGATACTCCCTCCATTCCTAAATATTTGTCTTTTTAGAGATTTGAAATGTACTACCACGTACGGATGTATGTAGACATATTATAAAAGAGTGTTGTACTACATCATTTTGCAATTGTTGTTTAGCTTCTAATATTAACTTGGTGCTTTTAGGTACATATGTCATTGGTAAAGATCCGCACTTCGACCCTTTCTGCGTATAGGTTAGTGAGATATCGATGAACCAGCATCAAGTGAGGAAGCTAATAAAGATTGTTAGTAAAATGGGTCCAAAGATAGTAATTAAACTATTTGTTTACACTTTATCCAAGACAACAATGAACTGCAGGATGGTAAGTAAGAACTCTCCAGCCTTCTTTTTTCTGCCCATAATGAGTTGTGTTAGATGAAATGTCTGAATCTTTTTCCTTTGCAGTGGTTGCCAAAGTAGTTTACTCAAGATTACCTCTCAAACTATATGATTGGTGGGCATGCAAAGGTTAAAGTATTTCTACCAGAACACGATGATTATCTGGATGTTTTCATGAAGACCGTGAAGGATGGGCGGTCGGCCATCCCAAGGGGTTGGACTAGAGTCATGCGTGCCTTCTACATGGAGGAGGGCACAATATGGGCATTCCGCTTCACCTTGCTCAGCAACCATAATATATTTCGCCTCTTTCTTTACCGTCTTTAATAGTACAAGAATAAAACTGTGGTTCATCATTCTTTATTTGGTTCGTATGTAGTTCTTGAACATATGTACCTATGAATCGAATAATGCATTGGTTGTTTGAGCCTGATGGATATGAATAAAGCTGTAGCATACATTCAAATTCAAATTCAAATCCAAATCCGGTACAATTTGGAAAAGCAGCAATTAAATTAGGGTGAAATTACACTCTCCAGGTTGTTATGGCACACACGGTTGGTAAAACACAAATGTTTGCGATGCACACCATAATCCGAGATGGTTCACAGAGAGCAAACGTGTGCAAGCATGCACACAGTTGTCGTTTCCAAAGCGTGTGCGATGTCAGACAATATCACAAATGGTGCGGGCTAACTAAACATTTGTGTTAGTTGCCTTATCATACACGATTGGCAACCATGAACCGTTTCTGATGAAGTATGCATCGTAAACGTTGCATCACAGGATGGTGTGTGCGATAGTTGTCGTGTACTACGATGTTACGATGGTCCGACGTTTTGTAATCCCGTCCGACACTCGTACGACGATTATCTAATCTTCTTAATGGTGAACCATTTGTGATGGGCCGCGTATCATACACGTTCTATAATAGTGAACCGTTTGTGATGGGCCGCGCATTGTAAACGTAGCACCACAGAATACCGGCTGTGATGGCAATGCGGGCAGAAACGAGTAGGAGTACTGTAGGGGCCCTATCCCCGACGGTTTCTAGGTCGTGTGGGAAGGACCCCCCTATCGCCCACACTCACTTGGCGACGGTTCCAACTGCCGTCGCGGAAAGGGGTTAAAAACCGTTTGCTTAGGACCGACTCGTACTAGTGCATGTACGCCCATTAATGTTGAAAGCGATATTATAAAAACTATGACACCGGAAGCACACATAAAGGAAACCTTGCGAAACACTCTAGAATCATGAAAAAGAGGAGGTAGGTGATACGGTAACTAAACGGACTCTGAAAAGTCCGCAAAAATATTTTTTGTCAGTTTTGGAATATATAAAAAATTAGGAAAATAAGAAACTACCAGGAAGATGACCCTGGTGGGCACAAGACACTAGGGCTTGCCTTGCTTGCCAGGTGCTCCCAGGTGGGTTGTGCCCACCTCGGGTACCTTCCGGACTCCATTTTTCTTCCGTTTGCTTGTTTCCCAAAATAAAAAAAATATTTATATACCCCCCGAACCTATTGACCACCGTATCGTGGAGAAATCTTTTGTTATCTTTTGTTGTTGTTTTTGGTCAGATCCGTTAAGCTAGGCATCATGTCCTCTCCCTCCTCCAACCGCGTAGAAGAGGATGCTTGGTTGATGAAGATCAAGCTGAAGAGAGAGGAGCCTGAAGAATCTCTCGAAGGGTGCAAGAGCAAGGAGGCCATCGGAGATTAAGTGCTGGTGGTCGAGCAAACCCTGCCTGCCAAGGAAGAAGAAGAGGATATCCTTAAACCTTACTATGCTCATATTACCCCTACTGAGAATCTTTTGATCATGAAGGATAAGATCGCTACTTCATCACCACCACCTCATTCTTCATCACCAAAAGAAACTTGAGTATCGGGTATGGGCACTCCCCTTGGCTTGTGCCAAGCTTGGGGGAGGTGCCCCGGCATCGTAGCACCTCCACTATCTTTTCCCTTTACATATATTCGTTCGATCCATAGTTATCTTTTTCTTTAGATGAATATAAAAGTTTAGTTCGATCATTTCTTTTTGAGAGTTTGCTTAGTTATCTATCTTTGTAATCATGTGCAAGATATATATAAAGTTTAGTTTGAAATTTTGTTCTCTTTACTTTCATGTTCAATAAAATGAAATGAAATAAATGAAAAAGATCATATGCTAATCTTATGGTAAGTAATGACATCACATAAGGAAGAGTATAAGTAGAAAATTTTATTGGAGATTTACAAACATGGCATTGGTCAATGATGCAATTCATGAAAGAATTAATAAGGGAAGAGAAGATTCACATGCAAATACACTATCTTGGACATCTTTTGTGATTGTGAGCCCCCATCAAGCTATTATATGCCAAAATTGTTGACATTGGACAAGGAATACAATTTAATGATTTATGTTTATTCATATTCACATAGAAGTTATATTTTCATGATCCTTTAACATGTGGTGCCTGCCCCTATCTTTGTTAGCCAAAAATTCCGCACTAAGTAGAGATATTACTTGTACATCCAAAAACCCTTAAACCCAAATCTTATTTTGTGACTCCACCATACCTACATATGGATGGAGTAAGATCCTTCAATTAAGTTGTCATCGATGCTATAAGGCAATAAAAATTTATTCTAAATGTGTTAGATCATTTAGTGTAAAAGAAAATTGAGCGTTGTACAAACTTGTGATGGCAAAGAATAAAAGTGATATACTGCATGATAAAGGTTGCTATCATAAGGGGCAATATAACGTGACGTTCTCTTGCACTAAGAGATTGAGCATACAAACAAAAAGCGCATGGCAACCTCTGCTTCCCTCTACCAAGGGCCTATCTTTTACTTTTATGTATCTACTTTCATGCAAGAGTCAAAGTTTTTCTCTCTATTCCTTTTTATTTTCTCTTTTGGAAAGCATCATGTGGTGCGGAAAGATCTAGGCACATATATCCAGTTGGATATGGGTGGCATGAGTTATTATTGTTGACACCACCCTTGAGGTGAATACGTTGGGAGGCAAAACTATAAGCCCCTATCTTTATATGTGTGAGGTTGCAAATTTTTGCTCATGTGTGTGTGGTGAGTGTTAGCAATCATAGAAGACTATATGATGGTTAAGTATGTGGACTTGCCTAAAGGCTCTGATACATGACCCTTCCTGAAAAGACGATGAATTGTAGTTGCAAAGTTAACTGAGAACATAGTTTGCTAGTTTCCAATAGAGTTTGTGCTTTATACTTCGATGTTGTGATGAATTTTTACTTATTCATGAGAAGTCTATGATAAAAGTTTTACGTTAGAATTTGTTGCTGTTATAATAATAAGATAGATGATGCTTATAATGGGCTCCATATTTTGTTTTTATCGACACCTCTCTCTCTCTAAGCATGTGGACATGTTTTTTGATCATGTTATCCTACTGTTATTTATATTATTTTTATCCATAATAATGATTTTTGGAGTAATTCTAATGCCTTTTCCCTCATAATATGCAAGGTACACACAAAGAGGGAGAATTCCAGCAGCTGGAAATCTGGACCTGAAAAAGCTACATCAGGCTACCTATTCTGCACAACTCCAAATGAGCTGAAACTTAACGGAGAATTTTTATGGAATATATAAGAAATTTTGGAGCCAATAAGTACTAGATGGAGCCACCAGGTGGGCATAACCCACCTGGGCGCGCCAGGAGGCCCAGATGCGCCCTGGTGGGTTGTGCCCTCCTCCGCCCACCTCCGGTGCCCCTCTTCTGGTATATAAGTCATTTTGTCCTAGAAAAAAGATGGGGAGGACTTTCTGGACGAAGTGCCGCCGTCTCGAGGCGGAACTTCGGCAAGAGCACTTTTGCTCTTGGGCGGAGCGATTCCGCCAGGGGAACTTCCCTCCCAGAGGGGGAAATCATCGTCATCATCATCACCAACAACTCTCCCATCTTGGGGAGGGCTGTCTCCATCAACATTTTCAATAGCACCATCGGAAGATCAGAGGGGTACCGGAACTATAGATTGGTACTTGTGGGTGACTAGTAATGTTGATTACATCTTATAGTTGATTACTATATGGTTTATTTAGTGGAACATTATATGTTCAGATCCAATATGCTATTCAATACCCCTCTGATCTTGAGCATGATTATCATTTGTGAGTAGTTACTTTTGTTCTTGAGGTCACGGGAGAAATCTTGTTGCAAGTAATCATGTGAATTTTATGTGTGTTCAATATTTTGATGGTATGTATGTTGTGATTCCCTTAGTGGTGTCATGTGAACGTCGACTAAATGACACTTCACCATATTTGGGCCTAAGGGAATGCATTGTGGAGTAGTTATTAGATAATGGGTTGTGAGAGTGATCGAAGTTTAAACCCTAGTTTATGCGCTATTCCGTAAGGGACTGATTTGGATCCAAAAGTTTAATGCTATAGTTAGAATTTATTCTTAATACTTTTCTTGTAGTTGCGGATGCTTGCGAGGGGGTTAATCATAAGTAGGACGTTTTTTCAAGTAAGAGCAACCCCTAAGCACCAGTCCACCCACATATCAAATTATCAAAGTAGCGAACTGTAACGCCCCGTTCACACCAGCCGGTGGCCGTTACTCCTAGCGGGATCTAGACTGGCCCCACAGATCAATACTAGTCTTTTCTGCACACTTTGTCCTGACTCGTGCGCACCCGAGAGCAACTTCCCTGTCGGTCACCCATCTTGAAATTACTCCAAGCTGAGCATGCTTAACTTTGGAGTTCTGTCTGAATGGGCTTCCGGAAAAGAAGGAATTCCTTATTGATATGAATTGTCTATCATCCGTATTAAGCCAGGCTATCACACGAACACAAATCAAACCAACATGATGAAAGTGACTAGATGAAATTCCCGTGTACCCTCAAGAATGCTTTGCTTACCATAAGAGAGCGTTTTGGCCTGTCCTTTTCCTCAAAATGATTGGGCTACCTTGCTGCACCTTTGTTACTACTATCATTACTTGCTTGTTACAAAATATCTTGCTATCAAACTACTCGTTACTTATAATTTAAGTGCTTGCAGAGAATACCTTGCTAAAAACCACTTGTCATTTCCTTCTGCTCCTCGTTGGGTCCGACACTCTTGCTTATCGAAAGGACTACGATTGATCCCCTATACTTGTGGGTCATCGGGGAATGACCAAGCCCAGTTTCCATTCTGGTGATAAGGGGGTAGCGATCATAGTCATTGAGGGAGTCCTAGATTATGGGGTCCTCGGGTGCCCGGGCTATGTGACGTGGGCCAGACAGATGGGCCGTGAAGATAAAAGACAGAAGGCCTTCCCTCGTGTCCGGATGGTACTCTCCTTGGCGTGGAAGGCAAGCTTAGCGTGCGGATATGAATATTCCTTTCTCTGTAAATCGACTCTGTACAAACCCTAGCCCCCTTCGGTGTCTATATAAACCGGAGGGTTTAGTCCATAGAGACAATCATAATCATAGAAGCTAGACAATAAGTGTTTAGCCATTACGATCTCGTGGTAGATCAACTCTTGTAAACCCTATACTCATCAAAGTCAATCAAGCAGGATGTTGGGTATTACCTCCATCAAGAGGGCCCAAACCTGGGTAAACATCGTGTCCCTTGTCTTCTGTTATCATCGATCCTAAGACGCACAGTTCGGGACCCCCTACCCAAGATCTGCCGGTTTTGACACCGACATTGGTGCTTTCATTGAGAGTTCCACTGTGCCATCATCAAAAGGCTCGACGGCTCCATCAATCATCTACAACAACGCCGCCGTGAGGGAGATCTTTCTCCCTGGCCAGATCTTTGTATTCGGCGGCTGTCGGTGTCAAAACCGATGGATATCGGGTAGGGGGGTCCCGAACTGTGCGTCTAAGGCGGATGGTAACAGGAGGCGGGGGACACAATGTTTACCCAGGTTCAGGCCCTCGCGATGGAGGTAATACCCTACTTCCTGCTTGATTGATCTTGATGATATGAGTATTACAAGAGTTGATCTACCACGATATCGGAGAGGCTAAACCCTAGAACCTAGCCTATGGTATGATTGTTGTTGTTCTACGGACTAAAACCCTCTGATTTATATAGACACCGGAGGGGCTAGGGTTACATAGAGTCGGTTACAAGGGAGGAGATCAACATATCCGAATCGTCAAGCTTGCCTTCCACGCAAAGGAGAGTCCCATCAATACACGGGACGAAGTCTTCAATCTTGTATCTTCATAGTCCAACAGTCCTGCCAAAGTATATAGTCCGGCTGTCCGAGGACCCCCTAATCCAGGACACCCTCAGTGGCTTCGCACTGCGGGCCAACTCAGTTGGCCATTTGGAGCAGATCGACAGCTACGCCCCTGGTCACCAGATCTGTGTTGGAAATCTAAACTATGTCGCTGATATCCGAGGAGACTTGATCATACAAGGGTTCGCGGCCTCAACCACCGCTCCGGCCTTAGATCCGGAGCGCGTCGTCAGGTCCGAAGACGGGAGCCTAGAGCCCGCCGGACTCTCTGCGGCCTTAGATCTCAACACCGAGAGAATAGCGTCTCCGGCAATCATTGCAAGGCCAGACTCTTCTCCGCATACTACTTCCGAACCCTGGAGGCCCACATCATGTGAGCTCGGTCCACAAACTACCGACCCTGTCCAAACCCCGCTCTTAAACGAGGATTTGGACATAATGCGATCCCTCGTCATCACAGAGGAACCGCTTCTGAATCATGCCTAGCCCAGACTAGGGGCTGGAAATAGGGAATTTTACTTCCCACCCACCACCCACTTTATAGCCACTTTCGAGGACCTAACCAACATGCTTGATTATGCCTCCGAAGACATCGGCGGTACGGATGGCAATGCCAGATAGGAGCAGGCCCAAAACCCGCCGGTCACCGGACATTGGACAGCCACCTCCTCGTATGATGTATTCATGGTGGATACACCTAAAAACGGCGATGGCGACGACGAGAAAAACCCAGTCGAGGATGAACTATCTGCCACTCTCCGAAGACAACGTAAGCCTCGGCGACGAAGATTTTATCGTGCCACAGGAACCCCTCGAACAAGAGCGCTTCATGCTCCGGCTAATAGCCACAGCTAGAAGCCTAAACCACCCGTGACTGGGACCTGATAGACCATACAACCCGTGCGTAATGCGGCTGACGGACCTGATAGACCACCACGTGACTGGGACAGAGAAACAACAGCTCAGGGATACACATACGACCTACGACAGGACCTGGAAAATAAAGCAGGTCAGACTAGGTCAATCTATGGATCGCGGGGGCGTGCTCTAGTGCGAGAGGAGGGCTATCGAGCCTAGTGCGATAAGCATAACCAACCCCGGGCTCAAAACCGCATACGGACTCCATCCGAACTGCATCGTGACATGGCCCGATATAGAGGCGCCGCACACCCCCTATGCTTCACATATGAGGTAATGGAGCACGTGTTCCCTGAATGGTTTAAACCCGTGAACATCGGATCATACGACGGCACAACAGACCCCACGGTATGGATTGAAGATTTTCTTCTCCACATTCACATGACTCGTGGTGATGATCTACACGCCATTAAATACCTTCCCCTAAAGCTTAAAGGGCCAGCTAGGCACTGGTTAAACAGCCTCCCAGAAAACGCTATTGGAAGCTGGGAAGACTTGGAAGATGCCTTTAGAGACAACTTCCAAGGCACTTATGTCCGGCCTCCGGATGCCGATGACCTCAATCATATAGTCCAACAGCCCGGAGAGTCGGCCAGGAAATTCTGGACCAGGTTCCTAATTAATAAGAACCAGATTGTCGACTGTCCGAATACCGAAGCCATAGTGGCCATCAAACACAGCATCCGCGATGAATGGCTTGCCAGACACCTCGGCCAAGAAAAGCCGAAGTCCATGGCAGCCCTTACAGCACTAATGACCCGCTTCTGCGGGAGCGAGGATAGCTGGCTAGCCCGTAGCGGTAATAGTACCAGCGAACCCGGCACTTCCGAAGACCGAAACAACAATTGAAGGCCCCGATACAACAAACATAAGCGTCGGGGCAACAATGAGCATACAGAGAATACGGCAGTCAATGCCGGATTCAGCGGCTCCAAATTTGTTCAACGAAAGAACCCATTCAAATGAAACAAAGATGGTACATCAAGCCTGGACCGAATACTTGATCGACCCTGCCTGATCCATGGCACTCCTGATAAGCCCGCCAACCATACCAACAGAAGCTGTTGGGTCTTCAAACGGGCTGGCAAGTTAAATGCCGATCATAAGGAGAAAGGGTCACCAAGTGAGGATGACTACGAGGAACCTCGCGCACCGAAAATAGGGGTTAGAAGAAATTTCCCCCTGAAGTCAAAGCGGTGAACATGATATATGTCACCCATATCCCCAAGAAGGAGTGCAAGTGCGTTCTAAGGGACGTCTATGCAATAGAGCCAGTCGCCCCCAAATGAAAACCATGGTCGGCATGTCCGACCACCTTCGATCGTAGGGACCATCGGACCAGTATCCGTCACGGATTATAGGCCACATTATCCTTGATCCAATCATCGATGGATTCCACCTTATGCGAGTCCTCATGGACGGTGGCAGCAGCCTTAACCTGCTCTATCAAGACACAGTCCGCGAGATGGGAATTGATCCGTCAAGAATCAAGCCCACTAAAACTACCTTTAAAGGAGTAATACCCAGTGTAGAGGCCCACTGCACGGGCTCAATCACATTGGAAGTGGTCTTCGAATCGCCGGACAACTTCCGCAGCGAGGACTTGATCTTCGATATCACCCCCTTCCGCACTAGCTACCATGCACTGCTCGGACAAACAACGTTCGCTCGTTTCAACGCAGTCCCACACTATGCCTATCTCAAACTCAAGATACCCGGACCACGCGGAGTCATAATAGTGAATGGAAACATGGCGTATCTCTCAAACATATGTTTTCCTGTTTTTGTCCGATTGTCATGTACACCATGGTATGACCTAAACCGCCAGGGGCTCTATTAAGCCACGTACATCTTTAAATACCAAAACAAAGTCCAAACACTTTCACAAGTCCAATTCGGCATCCCGAATATAGCATTATATGCATTGGCTCAGAATCATGTCTTTGGTCAATAGTTGGGTTGCCTGGCTCTTGTGCTTGCTACCTTACGTTCCGTCTGATCGGCGAGGGTAGTAAAGGGAGAACTACTGCGATTGTGGTTCTGGTTTACCCGGACAAACACCTCAGTAGAGAAAGCCGAAAACTGACTGTCATGATGCGGCGAGAGCTGGTTAGCTATTCGGTGACTAAATATAAATCTCTAGCAATTTTTCCGCATTATGTGATAGGCTGGCCTCCACCAGGCCAGGCATTCACAGCACCCGAGTTCGGATAATCTAACAATACTACAGGTTGCGCCCACATTCCCATTATAAAACTCCTACGGCTAAGTGAGGGCTATAAAGCTGTAGAGTCTGATTGCCTGGTTTCCCGCACTAACACCTCCTTCACGGACTAGTACATTGGGTCAAGTGTGTTTAAGTGTTATCCTGAACACCCCCGTACTACCTACGTGGGGGCTGAAGCCGACGACTGGCCAACTCTCAAATATCATAAACAGCCGCATAGGAGGAGATATTTTAAAATAAGCAATATATCATACATAAGCCTTGTCTCATGATACAGGATTGGACAACATAACTACATTCATTCAAAAATGATGTCCTTTGAACATTGGCCCTCTACAATGCGGGATCCTTCCAGGACATTATCAAAGTACCGCTCTGGCATGCGATGCTCTTTCCCAGCGGGCAGTCCCTCGGTCGCAAGCTTGACGGCATCCATCTTCGCCCATTGCACTTTGACACGGGCGAAGGCCATCCGCCCATCTTCAATACAGGCCGACCGCTTCACGCCATCAAGCCGAGGGCAGGCGCTGACCCGCTGCTTGACGAGACAGAAGTAGCTACTGGGCATGGGTTAGGCGGGCCACAACGGATTATCAAATCCCACATGGCCAATTCAGCCACCCTGTGCAATTCAGTCCATTTGCTTCAGCTAATCGCTGAGGGGCACAAGATGCTCTGGCGCAAGGTATTGCGACCAGAACAACTTCTTCGTTGAGCTCCCCTCTCCGGCCCGGAAGAACTCCATGGCATCACCAACATTCTGGGGCAGGTCCGCAAACACTCCTGGAGAACTCCAAATCCAGGTTAGAAAGATATACCTTTTCTTCACAAATTTTCTCTTCATGTTAAAGGCGCTACCCGCCGCAATTTGCCTTGCCTCTTGGATCTCCCGGACAGTGCTTTGGGCTTTGGCCCGGGCTTCTTGTGCACTTTGGAGTGCCTTGGCAAGTTCAAAATTTTGCTTTGAACTCTTGCGCTCTAAGGACTCGCATTTTCCTATGGCATCCTTGAGCTCCTGCTAGACTCCATCCACTCGCGATTCATGTTTAAGGCGGGAGGCTTGCTCCTCCTCCGCCTCCTTCCTGGCCTCGGCCAGCGCACTGTTGAGGGCCTCGACCTCAGACGTGTTAGCTGCAAACATAATTATGAAACTCGTTGAGATACTACATCATAGTTGGCATCGTTTCAAGACATGCTTCGGTATTACATACCTTGCTTTTCTTCTACCTTCCTCCTTAGCTCGGATGCTTCAACTGCATGGGCAGCTGACGCCTGTTTCGCTGGCTACTTGTTCAAACAGATATATGCGTTAGTCTCCTGCATAAGTTATTAGATCCTTTGTTCGGTTTTCTATCCGAACACCGAATATAGTCTCAGGGGCTACTATCTATACACAGGCATTCGTTTTATATAGTTAAAAGATATTGTAAAGCACATACCTCAAAGCCTCTTAAAAGGCTAGTGTAGGCTTCGCTCAGTCTGCTTTTCGCAGACTAAACCTTCTCAATCACCATACCCATAAGGGTACGATGTTCTTCCACAATTGTGGCGCTTTGAAGTTCTCTCACCAAAGTGGCCGGTGCCTCCGCATTGACAGAGGTCACTGGTATAGTAGGCGCGCTCCCTTCTCGCAAAGAGGGTTGCTTCGCTGTCTCTGGAACCATGTGGGTTTCCGGAATGACATTTGGTTGGGGCCAAACTGGACATGGCCCCCGTCTCCAGTCTCCATGGGGGTCGGTTCCCCCATGTTCTTGGCAGTCTCCGGCACCTCTCCCTCCCCCAAAAGGGTCCTTTTGGATGACACCTTGGTGTTGTCCGCTACCGTGGGGGAGGAAGCTAGTGGAGGCGAATCGCTCTCCATCATGTTCGGAACCAACGAGTTCCCATAAGAGGAGGATCACTGGGGGAGGACCTTAACCGGACCGCAACATACAATTTAAATACATTACAACTATAAGCCAGAAAAGCCAAACATATGTATATACCTTTGAGTCCTTACGTTCCAGCCAAGGGCTTCGCCTTGGGGAGCCACTCGTCGGCATTTGATTTGGAGTCGTTCATAAGGGACATCCTCTCTGTCTTGGATGCCTCCGGCTCTAGATCGGTGGAGGCTGCCCATTTTCTTCTGCTCCCCCTAAGGGGGGAGGTGCTCTCTTCCTCCTCCTCTTCCTCTGCATCAGGGGAGGAGATGGTTCCGTTGTCCTCAAACACTATGTCCGAAGCACCTTTACGGCGGAGGCCACTCTTGGCCTCCTTGCCCTTTTCCTTGGCCTTCCTTTCCGGCGCCTGGTATGGCATCGGGACTAGAATCCTCGTCAAAAGAGGAATAGCTTCGTCTTGGAGCAGCAGAGCCGGATAGTGAATCCATTCCGCTTTCTTTGTCCAGCCCTGCAAAAGAAAATGGAGAGTTTAGTGTGCTCCTTGGGCTCACAAACTAATGTTATCAAAGAACTTACGGGAGTCGCAGCATGGGTGCTGTCGTAGCCGAGGTCTTCGGTTGTCTTCGGCCATGAATTCTGGTTCTTGAAGAGCAGCTTCCACATGTCTTCGTGCTTCGTACCGAAGAACCGCTGCAGGGTCCATGGACCGGCCGGGTCAAACTTCCACATGGGCTCTTGACATGCCTGATAGGGGAGTATCCGGCAGAAGAGCATCACTTGAATCACACTGGCAAGGCTGGTATTTTTATCTACCATGATCTTAATGCGCTTCTCCAGCATCATTACCTCATCAGACAATGCCCAATCCAGGCCCTTGTTTAGCCAGGATGCCAGCCGCATTGGGGGCCCGGACTTGAACTCCGTAGGAGCAGCCCAGGTGGAGTCACGGGGCTCTATGACATAGAACCACCCCTGCTGCCATCCCTTCACGGTCTCCAGGAAGGTGCCCTTGGGCCAAGTGACATTGGGTTGTTTGCTCACCATAGTGCCACTGCAATCCATGTGTCGGCCGCCCACCACTTTTGGCTTCACATTGAAGACCTTGAGCCATAGGCTGAAGTGGGGGGAAACGCGGAGGAATGCCTCGCATACGACGATAAAAGCCAAAATGTTGAGGAAAGAATTCGGGGCTAGATCAAGAAAATCTAACCCGTAGTAAAACATGAGGCCGTGGACAAAAGGATGAAGGGGAAACCCCAGTTCGTGAAGGAAATGAGGGATAAATACTACCCTCTCGCCGGGCTTTGGAGTGGGGATGACCTATTTTTTGGCCTGTGCTCGGTGGGCGATCTCTTTGGCCAGATACCGCGCTTCCTGGAGTTCTTTGATCTTTTTCTCCGTGTAGGAGGAGGCCAGCCACTTGCCCTGCGCTCCGGATCCGGACATGGCTAGAGTACTTTCTGGGAACGGAGTGGATCAATGCTTGAGCGCTGGAGCTTGAGGGTGGATGGACTGAGGAAGGGGAAGGCATGGGGTAAAAAGGGGGAACCTTATCTCCTTATAAAGGAAGTGAATATCATGCGTCCCCCATGAGCCTTAAAGCTCGCCTATTTCCAAGGGGTCGTGCAAAACAGCACAGTTGGGTTTCCCAAACCCATATTGATGAGAATCCCGTAATAAGGGGGCACGATCTCTGCTTTGACAAGACGTGTCATCGGCGATTGCGTCTCACAGGAGGCCGAAAAGCGGTTTGAAATAATAAAATGGCTAGACGTAATGTCTCGCCAGTAAAATCTTCAGAGGTCAGAACGTATCTGTATTTTGCTGTTGTGGTTCGGAGGTATGGCTGTTGTACAGAACGGAATATAGTACTGACGATCAACTGCTTTTAAAAATTCGGAGGAGGAACCCGCCTTGCAATGCCGAAGACAATCTGCGCGCCAGACACATCGTCATTGAATACTGGTTCAGGGGCTACTAAGGGAGTCCTGGATTATGGGGTCCTCGGGTGCCCGGGCTATGTGATGTGGGCTGGATAGATGAGCCGTGAAGATACAACATAGAAGGCCTTCCCTCGTGTCCGGATGGGACTCTCCTTAGCGTGGAAGCAAGCTTAGCGTGCAGATATGAATATTCCTTTCTCTGTAAACCGACTCTGTACAAACCATAGCCCCCTCCGGTGTCTATATAAACCGGAGGGTTTAGTATGTAGAGCCAATCATAATTATACAAGCTAGACAATTAGGGTTTAGCCATTATGATCTCGTGGTAGATCAACTCCTGTAATCCCTATACTCATCAAAATCAATCAACCAGGACGTAGGGTATTAGCTCCATCAAGAGGGCCCAGACCTGGGTAAACATCGTGTCCCTTGTCTCCTGTTACCATTGATCCTTAGACGCACAGTTCAGGACCCCCTACCCGAGATCTGCCGGTTTTGACACCGACAGTCATTGTAGTGTCTTAGATCACAAAAAAAGCCCCCTAGAATTTGAACCCTAGTTCTTGCAGAAGTTTCTTTGACGCAGATCCCAAACTCTGACAAAAGCCAATGATGATGATGACCCTACTCCTACCTATTACTTCCTGGTAAGAGGCGGAAAGGTAAACTTGCGCGATGCCTACTTTCAGACATCTAGTGAAGATGACTCTGAATGTGAATCCAAACCCAGCTATAAGACACTTTCTAAAATTGCAACCGAGCTACAAACTTCTATGGAAATGATTCCAAAACTGTTAGGCAAAAGTGATGACCAATTGGATGAGGAAATGAATCGAACTTAGTCCTTAATCAAAGACATAAAAATTCTTCAAGTTAAGTATGAGGATATTCAAAGTCATCATGAAACCCTCTCAGCTAATCATGAGAAGCTTTCCTACGATTATCTTCAAAGGAAGAAAGATCTAGAAAAACTAAGAGCGTCTCATGATGATCTTCAAACAGAAAACAATTCACTACTCGCTCAATAGATCAGTACCGTTGAGGAAGACAATGTACCACCTTGCTTAAAATGTCTTGAATGTGATAGTGCTACTTCTTCTACAGAATGTTCAAATGCTTCTGAGATTGCAATATCTTCAAATGCTGATGTGGTAACTAACACCACTCCTGAGGATGCCACTACTATTGCTGATGACTATGGCAGGTTAAAGACATTGCTTGAAATAGGCATGTACAAAAGCCTCAAAGGGCATCAGACTCTATGTGATGTCCTCAAGAAGCAAATACTGAACTGAAACCCTAGGAAAGAGGGTGTTGGTTTCGAGAGGAAAACGAATGTTGATGGGTCCTACTTGAAGCCTGAGCAGTACCCCAAAACCACATGGGTTGCTGCAGAGGGCCCTTGAGTGGATCCATCCAACTTATCTAGTTTTAATAGTTCTAATCATATAATCATTGATGAGTCATTTGACTCCAACTATAAACTATTCAAAAACCAGTATGATCTAGGACACTTGGGCTCCGACAAAGCTCAAAATTTTTGCATGGCTTCTCCATCAAGATCGCCTGTGGTGCAACGATCGTATTTAGCATGGAGGATGGAATAACAATTACTTCTGCCAGCTATGCCGAAGAAATTTGGAGAGTGTAGAACACTTATTCTGGGAGTGCAGCTTCACAAAGACCATCTGGACCAACCTGGCTACCTGGCAGTAGCACCATGCCTTACAGCCAGCGACGTGGAGCCAGAGCACCAGCTCCCTGGAGAAGGTAGCAACCATGGTGGAAACAACGCAACCAGAGTTCAGGAAAGGAGTAAAATCGCTGGCCATGTTAGCTCTACGGGAAGTTTGGCAAGCAAGAAACAATTGCACCTTCAGAGACAAGGAAGCAAATGAAAGAGAAGTGCTAAGCACCATCCGAAAAAATCTTAGCCTGTGGCAGCAATGTGGCATTCGTTTTCTTCAGAGCCCCTTCGGGGACCCACCTTGAGTAGTAGGCCTAGTTCTATGCCTTCATCACTTTTCTTTTCTTTCTTCTTCTTTTCCTTATATCCTTGTTCTATGGATCATCGCCTTTGTCACTTTTTCATCTGCTCCCTGCCTAATATCAATGAGAAACCAGCCATGGCTGGACCTTTCAAAAAAATCAGAATGGTGAAGTGTTTACGAGCTTTATTGGAACTAACTACAGGAATGGGTCCCCTATGAAGAAGATCTGGGTACCTAAAAGTAATCTTGAGGAGATTCCCGTGAATGTCATCATCACACCACCAAGGAAGAAGAAAAACCAGATACCAAAGGCTTCATATGGCCAAAAGGCTTCATATAGACACATGACCTCATAAGGTCACCCTAATGCCAATGTTTTGCAGGGAAACTGTCATCAGGCTCGTGAATATGAGCATGTTTCTTCAAACAACTATGTTCACAAATCAAAGAACTTCTCTGATTATTCATTTTAGTATTATTCACCTCCAGTTAAACTATTTGCTAGGGCTTCAAAGTCAAAATTCTCATATGCTACACTTAGACTCATTGCTTCTAAGTCATCCCTTCATATATGGGTGGTTAACAAGAATTGAGTTCTCTTGCAGGGTCGGGTTTCCTTGATGATTGTCCTACCATATCCTCAACTAAACTTACCTAAGATGAACATCTCTATCCTACTAACTGCTCTATAGGGTAGAACTACGAAAGCCACTGAATGGATCATGGACAGTGGCTACACTAACCACATGACTGGTGATCGAAGTCTTCTCATGGACTCTACTCTTCGATCATCTTCAAAAAGCCATATCACATTTGCTGACACTGGCAAGAGCAAGGTACTGGGTCTAGGTAGGGTGGCTATCTCAAAGGATCAACACATGGATAAAGTGATGCATGCTGAATCCCTTGGGTGCAACCTAATGTCTGTCACAATGCTTTGTGATCATGATATGATTGTGATCTTTGGAAAATGTTGATGTCTTATGTTAATGGCTTTTGACAAATCTCAAGGCTTTGAAGGTTATCGAAGAGGTGACATGTTGTCATCGGTTGACACGGTCACCTATGGGGCTACGGCCCCCTTGTGGTTCGGGAAGGGGGAAGATCATGTTGCAAAAAGAGCGGAGGCCATGAAACAACACAACGACGGTGACACTGGTTGTTTTTACCCAGGTTCGCGCCACCGTGAGGCGTAAAACCCTACTCCTGTTTTGGTGGATTTGATGGAAGAACCCAAAGAAAATGCAGTGTTCGAGCCCGACAATGTGGCCTCAGGGACAGTAGCTACGCATGTACAAGTACACAACGGTCCGAATCCTTTGCTACATTGCCTTGTACCTCCATTTATAGCTTAAGGGTTGCCATAGTGGCAAAAAAGTCTTTGTCTAGTGATTAGATAGCTAACGGTGCTATCATACCTAACTCTGGCAGTTAGGACAAAGTGCATTAAATGCACTGCTAGGTGTCATGCTGAGGATGCAGCCCGGTGAGCCTGTCGTGCCGCTTAGTCATCTTCTGCTTATCTGCTTCACATGCCTATGGATGGGTGTCATATGAAGGTAATCTGTCTCCAGAATGGCTGCCACATCCTCAGTGCAAGCCACTTAATCACTTGGGGGCTCGACACCGCACTGATAACTGATTTGCATCGTGGTGCGGTGCCTTGGCAGGGAGATCTGCCGTTGGCGGACCCGGCAAGCCTACCGGGGAAATCTTGGACTTGTCCTTGGGGCGGTCTCGACCCAACCAGGCTTTCCTACCCGGCAAGGGAGGCTTTCGCAAGGTGATATCTTGTTGTCATGTTTTGTCTTGATCTTCTTTATGCGCTCTTTGATCTCTCGAATAGATGATTCTCTGGCTTGGCCTTGCTTTATATGTTGGTGTAGTTATGCGATGCCAACACGCATGTGTATAGTCAGGGTAACAAACATAAATGTTGGTTGTACCAACAGGATCCCCTGGGCCTGGCCTAAACGCGTTGTCGAGCATTGTTGGGGTAGGCCCCAACAAGTACATAGGCGAACACTTTGGCCGAGCCGTGATGGTTTTCCCCTCTCCCACGATATCTTTGTTGCTTCTTCATTAACCTGTGCTTGGATTAGTTTTTGGTTTTCCGTGTGTCGCGCGGGATGACGTGGAATTGCCCACATAATGGCCCATGGGTTGCCCATGTTAACGAGGAGGTAACTGCCATTTTACTCGTTCCACCGCTCCTGCCATTTCCGCCACGTACATTGCATGCATTGCGCAGGGTTGGTGGCGGATGCGTAGGGTGCGGGAATGAGTGCCATGGCAGAAAGCTAGGTGCCACGGATAGGCGCGGGAGGGTGGTCTTGATTAGGTGCTTACTCACACACATCTCCTTCTTCTTCTTCTGGCATCTTTCTTCCACCATGGTGAGGGGAAGAGGACGCGGTCGTTCTCCAACTGTGGTGGCAAGGGCCTCTTCTTGGTAGCGCTTTCCTCCCCCAGCTGGTGATGCAAGGGCGGAATCCAACGCTCGTGGTGGTGGTGCAGGTCGAGGGCGCGACAGTCATGGAGCCCGGGGCCGAATAGGATGTGGCAGTGCTTTGATTGCCCTTCCTCTAGTTGCCCTGGGCCTGAACGATGGCCACGTCAAGGACCAGCCACTGGACTTCATCATCAAGCTATGCGGAGCGTCTTCGGCTTCAAACTCCCTTTGAAAGGTAGATGGAGGTAGAGTAGCTGCCGAGGCTGAGGCTGCACATGAGGGGATGCTACAACGGCAGCATGCGAGTGGACATAGAGTTCTCTAAGCCCCATGTCATGCTTCTATGGCATGGCTGGAAAACTTCTACTCATGTCCATATCTTGGCGGCGGGGCACTTTCTTCATTTCAAGTTAATGGACGCCACCGTACTCTCTGTCAATGTCTTGGGGTTCTCTGGTGCTCTCTTAGGGTGCTGTGCGGAAAGCTAGACCGACGACGAACGCTCCTCCTCAAGTGGCAGCTACGAGGAGGACAGTGACGGTGATGATGGCGGTGCCGAGCGGGAGGATGATGGCTCCGTCTCCGGCTGAACACCAGTCGCATCGTCACTGTCAGCAAGGTGCTGGCGGCACCACCATCCGCACCTACATCTTCTTCCCCTGGCAGAGCGATTTGCTGGGTGTTGGGTGTGGATGCCTCTGCCTCCTCCAGCAGTCTTCCAGCTAGTCCTTGGCAGACTTCCTCGTGGGCTCCGGCTTCGTCCGCCCTGCCGCGTCCCGCTGGTCCTGGCGGTGGTGACCAGGGCATCGCCTAGCCGCTCTCTCCGTCGGTCATCTTTGCCTCTGGCACTCCCGATCTTGTCAGGCTACATCCTGCGGGCCTTGACGGGGTCAGGCTGGGCTTCTGCCCAGGGACTCCTTTTGCCCTCTTCGCCTCCCACTGTAGCCCCTAGGAGGAGAGGGACAAGAAAGGGATTACGAGGCACTTATGTTTTTTCAATCTAAAACATGTAGGCATTTGCCAAACTTTAGTCTTAAATATGTAATCTATTTTATCCAAATTTGTACTCTGTATGGTTTGTACTTGTATATCTGCGTATTAATGAAAAAAGACATGTTTGCCGGGTACTTGTGCATGTATTGTGTCCATGCACAGGAGGAAGTCATCTATACTGTCAAGTAAACAAGGTCTTCCGGCAAGCTGTCTTGCCGGTTCCATCCATCGTTGCCGCGAGGTTTGTCCTAGCGGGTTTAGGAGTGAGGAAGGAAACTGGCCCCTTGCCC
This sequence comes from Triticum urartu, assembly GCF_003073215.2. Lineage (NCBI taxonomy): Eukaryota > Viridiplantae > Streptophyta > Magnoliopsida > Poales > Poaceae > Triticum > Triticum urartu. The sequence continues at coordinate 351,763,885 of NC_053025.1, forward strand.
AAGCTTCTTTTCCAAATGTCACTGCGACTACCCTGACCGAAGTAACCCTCAAATTGAAGGATGGGAGCACAAATGTTTCAAAGCTGACAAGGTTTTTCTATGCACAAGTTTTTCCTTTATAGAGGCACATTATGGATATCTTAAAGGGAACTTATCTATTTGGCTTGTCGGGGATCGATATGTAAGCTTGTTTCCTCACCTCCTTTTTGGGATTGTGTCCACGATAGGGGCCCTGTAGTTAGTACAGAGGGTAAACATAGCAACATATGATCCTTCCTAAATGACCATGGAAAAATCTTCCTAAACTAAACATGCATGCAAGTTTTTAGGCTTCAACGCTTCGTTTTATTATCTTTGCACAGGGTCTGCGCCTGGTTTTGTACAAAGGGTTACATGCACATCGGCATGGCTTGTAAAAAAGGTGGCTGCAGGGGCTGAGCCAGGCAGCCGTGCCTTACGTGTAGAACTTGCAAAGATGCTCAATATTCCATGAGTTTGCACCTTAATGCCATCTTTAGTCTCCAAAAGGACTGCGTCAGGTCTGCTGACTCAGACTACCCGGTAAGGGCCTTCCCACTTTGGCGTCAACTTGTTGGAACCCTTGGCGAACTAAACACGCCTAAGGACAAGGCCCCCTTCCTAAAAGATCCGGGCATGAACCCTGAGGCCATGATAGCGGCGCAAGGCTTGTTGGTAGGGTGCAGCACGCACAATGGCCTGGAGACGATCTTCCTCAAGGAGCATGCATTGTCATGCCGGTGCTGCTCTTGCTCTACTTCATCGTAGGCAAGTACTCGAGGTGGCCCGTATATGAGTTCCGTAGGGAGCACTGCTTCGGCCCCATACACTAGGGAGAAGGGAGTCTGGCCGGTGGTTCGATTTGGTGTCGTATGGAGGGAGCAAAAAACCACCGGCAGTTCATTGATCCAATGTCTGCTACACTTTTTCAATTTATCAGAAGTTCTTGTCCTGAGTCCACGCATCACTTTAGTGTTCATCCTCTTAGCTTGTCCATTGCTCCGGGGATGGGCAAAGAGGCAAATAAGACCTTGCTTCTGACTTTCGAAACATATTACATGAAGGTGTGACTTGTTAATTGGGTGCCATTATCAGTGATCACCTTGGCGGGTACTCCAAAACGGCACACCAATCCCTTCATGAACTTGATGGTTGACTGTGCAGTTGCCTTCCTCACTAGCTCCACTTCTTGCCACTTTGTAAACTTGTCGATTGCAACATACAAGAATTCAAAGCCCCCAGTACCACAAGGGAAGTGGCGCAAGATGTTGAGCCCCTAGATCAAAAAATGTCCATGATAAGGGAATTGTCTAGAGAGCTTGAGTTGGTTGATGGATGTTCTTGGACTGGAACTATCAGGCTTCACATCTGGTGACTAGCTCAATCGCATCTTGGAGGGCCATGGGCCAGTAGAAACCTTGCCGAAAAGCTTTTCCAACAAAGGCTCTTCATCTGATATGGGAGCTGCACACGCCCTTGTGTATTTTCGCCAGTAGTTCCCGCCCCTCTTCCAGGCAACGTCATCGACAAATTGATACATACTGGCCTGCCGGGCTACTCTTTTAGCTTCTTCTTGGTATTCAAGAAGTTCTCCTGTTTGATGGTAGTGGACTATGTGACGTCCCCAAGTTGGAGCTCGTGGCTCGACAACAAGGACTAATGGATCCTCTTTGTTCGTGGGAGCGCTTATCTCGACCGCAAGAACTGGTTCTTCTATGGGAGGGTGTTGCTCACCAACTGAAGTAGAGTCGTTCCTGATAGCCTCTCTATCGGGAACTTCGGGAAGCACTGCCGGGAAATGCTTGCCGAAGTCCAACTTCCTCCTTTTTATGGCCATCGTCAAAGGTTATACTGAGAGTTGAGTCAGGTGGAGGACTAAAGGACCTGGTTCCACAAGGAGCTTTTGTGGAGCGCACTTTGACAAATGATCAACAATGATGTTTTCCACACGTGACACGTGCTCTGTTTGTAATCCATCGAAATGCTCCTCCATCTTCCTCACTTCCTCTACATATGCCTCCATCAATGGGCTCTGGTAATCCTTATTTACTTGTCTCACCACAAGCTGTGAGTCTCCACGGATGATCAATTTCTTGATTCCCAACTCTACCGCAATTCTAAGCTCGGCAAGGAGCCCCTCATACTAAGCAGTGTTGTTGGTGGCCTTCTCTCGGGGAAAGTGCATCTGAACCACATATTTGAGGTGCTGTCTGGCGGGTGCAATAAGAAGAACGCCAGCTCCAGTGCCTTTCGACGAGAAAGCACCATCAAAATACATGATCCACTCTTGGGGCGCTTCCTTGCGAGGATAACTATCTCTGGAATTTCTTCATCTGGATTGGGCATCCATTCTGCAATGAACTCCGCCAATGCTCTGCTCTGAATGGTCGAGGTACTTTCGTACTTCAAGACAAATCTTGAGACAACTCTAGTGCCCATTCAACTATCCTGCCAGTGACTTCCAGGTTCCTCAGTATGTGCTGTAGCGGGAAATGAGTGAAAACTGCGATCTCATGGACTTGGAAGTAGTGGCATAATTTCCTCAAGGCCATGATGAGGATGAAGATCAACTTTTGCACTCCATACTATCTTGACCTAGCCCCCTACAACAGGGAGCTGACAAAGTACACTAGGCGTTGCACCACTTTCTTCCTTCCGCGGTCTCAGAATTTCCTTCGCTAACTTAATCTTCTTTCTCTTGTTCTGTGCCTGATCCTACCATGACTAGTTCAGTTTCACCTCTGGAGGGAACAACTTTTGTAGCTTCCTCTTCATCTGTTTTCTACTGCGCCACCAGCACTGCACTAACCACTTGATTCGTTGCCGCTAAGTATAGCAGCAACGGCTCTAGTGGTCTGTGAGCGACTAAGGTGGGAGCAGAGGAAAGTTATGCCTTCAGGTCTCGCAGTGCTGCTTTTGCCTCCGGCGTCCACTTCATTGGCCTTGCCTTCTTTAGGATTTTGAAGAAAGGCAGGGCTCATTCGGCACACTTGGAAATGAACCTACTCAATGCAGCAACACATCCGGTCAAATGCCTTACATCCTTGATAGTCCTGGGTACTTGAATATGCTCAATTGCGCTGATCTTGTCGGGGTTGGCCTCTATCCCTCGGTGAGACACAAAGAAACCAAGTAGCTTGCCGAAGGGTACGCCAAACACACACTTCTCAGGTTTCAAATTTAGGTTGATCTTGCGTATGTACGCAAAGGTCTCTTCCAAATCTTGAAAGAGTGTTGTTCTGTCCTTGGTCTTAACAACTATGTCATACATGTAAGCTTCTATATTCCTATGCAACTGAGGCTCAAAACCAATATGTACTGCTCTTGCAAATGTGGATCCAGTGCTCTTTAATGCGAAGGGCATTCGTACAACGCGGTACGTGCCACATGGAGTTGTGAACACAGTCTTTCCTTTGTCTTCCTTGGACAAGAATATCTGATGGTATCCAAAGTATGCGTCCAAAAGTGAAAGCAGAGCACACCCGGAAGTGGAATCCACAATATGATTGATGTGCGGCAAGGGGAAAGGGTCCTTCGGGCATGCCTTGTTCAGGGTCTGTGAAGTCTATGCAAAGCCTCCATTTCCCATTCACCTTGCACACTACCATTGGGTTTGCCAACCATGTTGGATGCAAAACTCCCCTGACCAAACCATCTAATTCATGTTGCTTGATCTCCTCGGCAAAAAACTATTGCCATTCCAAAGATTGTTTTCTGATCTTCTGGTTGACAGGTCGAGCATGAGGACAGACATCAAGGTGGTGCTCGATTACCTCCCTGGAACGCCAGGGATGTCAGATGGTTTCCAAGCAAACACATCGACATTAGCCCGCAGGAAGGCAATGAGCGCACTTTCCTATTTGTCATCAAGGATAGCGTTGATGGTGAACGTAGAATCAATGCCATCCTGCCTTGCTGGGGCCTTCTTTACAGTAGGTGAAGAAACCTTGGACCTCTTACTAGCGGAACTATCCGGCGGGTCGTCCGTAGCAGCAGCGCACTCCGGAGAGGCGCACTTCCCGGACTCCTTGTCGGCATCTCTGCGAGTCTTCTTTCCTTTCTTTGTTTCCTTGAAGGGAGTTGCAGCTTCAGTAGCCTCAGCAGCTACCGCATCTTTGTACATCTTATCCACACATATGATTGCATCTTTCTCGTCTGATGGGATGGAAATGACGCCAATTGGCCTTGACATCTTCAGTGTATTGTAAGCATAGTGGGATGCTGCCATGAACTTTGCCAAAGCTGGGCAGCCAAGCATGCCATTGTAAGGCAGAGGAAGATCATCAACATCAAACACAACCCTCTTAGACCGATAATTCAGCTCTACACCAAATGTTACTAGCAATGTAATCTTTCCCTTAGGCCGGCTCCTACCGGGTGTCGAATTTCGGGTTCCGCAAACCCTTGAGAGGTTCGAACTCTAGGTGCGTGCGAAGAACTCGTCCTCCCCGGTCTGCCTACTCGCTAATCTCATGGCCTAGCTCGGCGAACTGAATGGAAAAGAGACATAGTAGTATACCCAGGTTTGGGCCACCTTGCGGTGTAAAACCCTCACTAGTGCATGTCGGTGCTAAACAAACGGTTTTTAACCCCTTTCCGCGAAGGCATTTGGAACCGTCGATTAGTGAGTGATGGCGATAGGGGGGTCCTTCCCACATGACCCACAAACCATCGAGGATAGGGACACTACAGTACTCCTACTCGTTTGTGCTCGGTATTCTATGTTGCTACGTTTATGATGCGCGACCCATCACAAATGGTTCCTATTATAGAACGTGTATGCTAAGCATACAATCAAATGGTTCACTATTAAGAAGATTAGCTAATCATCGTATGAGTGCCGCACAAGATTATGAAATGTTGGACCGTCGTAACATCGTCGTACACGACAACTATCGCACATGATATTCTATGGTGCAACGTTTACGATGCATACTTCATCAGAAACAGTTCAAGGTTGCGAATCGTGTATGATAAGGCAACTAACACAAACGTTTAGTTTGCCCACACCGTTTGTGATATTGTCTGACATCGCACATGCTTTGCCAATGGCAACTGTGTGCATGCTTGCACACGTTTCCTCTCTGTGAACCGTCTCAGATTATGGTGTATATCTCAAACATTTGTGTTTTACCAACCGTGTGTGCCGTAACGACCTGGAGAGCGCAATTTCACCGTAATTTAATTTCTGCTATTCCAAATTGTACTGGATTTGAATTTGAATTTAAATGTATGCTACAACTTTATTCATATCCATCAGGTTCAAATAACCAATGCATTATTCGATTCATAGGTACATATGTTCAAGAATTACATAAGAACCAAATAAAGAATGATGAACCACAGTTGTGTACTTGTACTATTAAAGACAGTAAAGAAAGAGGCGAAATACATTTTGGTTGTTGAACAAGGTGAAGCAGAATACCCATATTGTGCCCTCCTCCATGGAGAAGGCACGCACGACTCCAATCCAACCCCTTGTGGTGGCTAACCGCCAATCCTTCATGGTCTTCATGAAAACATCTAGATAATCATCGTGTTCTGGTAGAAATACTTTAACCTTCGCATGCCCACCAATCATGTAGATTGATAGGTAATCTTGAGTGAACTTCTTTGGCAACCACTGCAAAGGAAAAAGATTCAGACATTGTCATCTAACACAACTCAGTATGGGGAGTCAAAAGTAGGCTGCAGAGTTCTTACTTACCATCCTACAGTTCGTTGTTGTCTTAGAAAAAGTGTAAACAAATAGTTTAATTGCCATCTTTGGACCCATTTACTAACAATCTTTATCAGCTTTCTCACTTGATGCCGGTTCATGATATCTCATTGCCCCATATGCAGAAAGGGTCGAAGCGCGGATCTTTACCAATGACATATCTACCTAAAAGCACCAAGTTAATATTAGAAGCTAAACATCAATTGCACAATGATGTAGTACAACACTCTTTTATAATATCTTATAACATCCAATATACTCACATATTAGATGAATTAACATCTTACATTATGGGACGGAAGGAGTTTTGTGCATTCTTACAAATTATCGGCTGATTAAATGTTGTTGTATGCATGGGTTACAGTTAGTTTGAGCTAGTCCGGGCTCAAATAGCCCTAAAGTATATCTAAACATGAGGGCTAGTTTGAGCTAGTTTCATCTATAACCCCCACAAAAAAACTATCCAACCCAAGAGGTGCTAATTGGAGCTAGTTCTCCTAGTGCATTTATTGTCAATCTAACCCTGCCATCCAAACAACTCTTTGGATGGAGTTAGTTCAGGGTTAGTCATGAGCTAGAAACTAACTCTAACCTCTAACTAAGTTGAGTATCCAAACAGGGTTGTGTTCTTGTTGCTGCTGCTGCTCTTCTACGTATATCTAGACATCATCAGAACATTAATGTAACACTCTTAGTTGTTGCTATGCAGCCTAGGATTGCATATTTAGACATTAAGTATAGTGCATGTTGCTATGTAGCCTCAGATATATTAATATGTCCCTAGTTAACCTAACAATAAATGGGTTGCAGATATATTCAGTTAAAAGTCCGATTCACCGATTAGTCCCTTATCAGCCCCCGGTTTATATGGTACCAGCTACTGATATCCTGAACAGTGAACATATATAAGCCATGGGATGAAACTAACCTCGATGGAAAATGACAGTCGTTCCCAAAATTGTCCTGTGTAGGTACATCGAGAAGCATGTTAAGCACAATAGGCTAAACATCAACCAAAATTATCCATGGTAGACAAAATAATCTCCAAAAGATAGCTTTAGTGTGCAGGTTTAAGCACGCTAGTAAAGCAAAACAAGTGGAAAGGTGTGTTAACTGCAACAGGCCTAATATTTAATAACAAGCGAACATAGTCATTCAAACTGGTATTGTGCTGGTCTAAGTACACTCGTTATTCTTAAATAAAAATGGAAAGGTGTGTTAACTACAAGATGCATCAACCAAATGTAGTCATTCATAGTGCTATTGTTGAAACTGGTAGTGATAAATTGAACTGCACAATTCATGCTTGAACATATAGAACATCACATTGTGAATAACTGGAATAAACAAGGCATACTACGAACAACCAAAGATAGCATTTGAAACTGGACATATGCTAACAACAAACAACCGAACAATCAAAAAACTTTAAAGGAGGCATATGCCAGCTATAACAGGCTTAACAACAAGAAAATATATGCATTCCTATCGGTATGTTTAAAACTGGATTGATGAAATGTACTGCACAGTAAATAATTGCACATATAGAGCATCACATTGTGAACAACTGAAATAAACAAGGCATACTGCAAACAACCAGATAGAGCAATTAAAACCGGACATATTCTCACTACACTACCAAAGAGACTTGACAAAACAAATCGTGGGTTTCCCCCTGTGAAGAGGCATGGCAAAACAAATCATGGGTTTCCTCACTTGTCACAGATGTTGGGGAACGTAGTAATTTGAAAAAAAAATTCCTACACACACGCAGGATCATGGTGATGCATAGCAACGAGAGGGGAGAGTGTTTTCTACGTACCCTCTTAGACCGTAAGCGGAGGTGTTTATCAACATGGTTGATGTAGTCGTACACCTTCACGATCCGTCCCGATCAAGTACCAAACGTACGGCACCTCCATGTTTAGCATACGTTCAGCTGATGACGTCCTCGCCTTTTCGATCCAGCAAGAGGGGCGAAGTAGTTGATGAGTTCCGGCAGCACGACGCCGTGGTGATGGTGTTGGTGAATAACAATCTCCGCAGGGCTTCGCCTAAGCACGACGAAAACTATGACGGAGGATAAACTAGAGGGGACGGGGTAGCTGGCACACGGCTTGGTGTTTCTTAATGTGTCTTTGGTGCTAGCCCTGCCCCTCTATTTATATGTTGAGCCCTGGGGTCGAAACTTGGAGCAAAAGCCTCCTCAAAGTTGGTTTTGCCCGAAAGGCAAGAGTCCCACTCGGACTCCAGGACCAAACGCCATAGTCCTTGGCGTCTCGCCCTAACGCCATGGGCCTCGGTGTCTGGCCTAGGGCCAAACGCCAGGGTCTCCGGCGTTTGCCCCCCGGCCTCCATAAAACTCCTTTTGTATCGACTTATAGCCCCATGGGCCTGACCCCTTGGCCTAACCATTTCATCCAATATATGGATATTTACCTCCGGACCATTCCGGAGCTCCTCGTCATGTCTGTGATCTCATCCGGGACTCCGAACAACATTCGGTTACCAACATACATAACTCATAAATACTATATCATGAACGAACGTTAAGCGTGCGGAACCTACGGGTTCGAGAACTATGTATACATGACCGAGACACTTCTCTGGTCAATAACCAATAGCGGAACCTGGATGCCCATATTTGCTCCTACATATTCTACGAATATCTTTATTGGTCAAACCGCATAACAACATACGTTGTTCCCTTTGTCATCGGTATGTTACTTGCCCGAGATTCGATCGTCGGTATCTTAATACCTAGTTTAATCTTGTTACTGGCAAGTCTCTTTACTCGTTCTGTAATACAACATCCCGCAACTAACTCATTAGTTACAATGCTTGCAAGGCTTATAGTGATGTGCATTACCGAGTGGGCCCAGAGATACCTCTCCGACAATCGGAGTAACAAATCCTAATCTCGAAACACGCCAACCCAACAATTACCTTTGGAGACACATGTAGAGCACCTTTATAATCACCCAGTTATGTGGTGACGTTTGGTAGAACACAAAGTGTTCCTCCGGTAAACAGGAGTTGCATAATCTCGTAGTCATAGGAACATGTATAAGTCATGAAGAAAGCAATAGCAACAAACTAAACGATCAAATGCTAAGCTAACGGAATGGGTCAAGTCAATCACATCATTCTCCTAATGATGTGATCCCGTTAATCAAATGACAACTCATGTCTATGGTTAGGAAACATAACCATCTTTGATCAACAAGCTAGTCAAGTAGAGGTATACTAGTGACACTATGTTTATCTATGAATTCACACATGTATCATGTTTCCATTTAATACAATTCTAGCATGAATAATAAACATTTATCATCATATAAGGACATAAATAACAACTTTATTATTGCCTCTAGGGAATATTTCCTTCAGTCTCTCACTTGCACTAGAGTCAATAATCTAGTTCACATCGCCATGTGATTTAATACCAATAGTTCACATCACCATGTGATTAACACCCATAGTTCACATCGTCATGTGACCAACACCCAAAGGGTTTACGAGTCAATAATCTAGTTCACATCGCTATGTGATTAACACCCAAAGAGTACTAAGGTGTGATCATGTTTTTCTTGTGAGAGAAGTTTAGTCTACGGGTCTGCCACATTTAGATCCGTATGTATTTTGCAAATTTCTATGTCAACAATGCTCTGCACGGAGCTACTCTAGCTAATTGCTCCCACTTTGAAAATGTATCCAGATTAAGACTTTAGAGTCATCTGGATCAGTGTCAAAATTTGCGTCGACGTAACCCTTTACGGCGAACCTTTTGTCACCTCCATAATCGAGAAACATATCCTTATGCCAGTAAGGATAATTTTGACCGCTTCCCAGTGATCTACTCCTAGATCACTATTGTACTCCCTTGCTAAACTCAGTTTAGGGTATATGCTACCTCTTGAGCACTGCGTTGGATTTCCTTCAAGAGGAAATGATGATAGATATGATAGCGTCAGTATTTCCCTCAGTTTTTGAGAACCAAGGTATCAATCCAGTAGTAGGCTACGCGCGAGTCCCTCGTACCTGCACAAAACAAATAACTCCTCGCAACCAACGCGATAATGGGTTGTCAATCCCTTCACGGTCACTTACGAGAGTGAGATCTGATAGAAATGATAGAATAATATTTTTGGTATTTCTGTGATAAAGATGCAAAGTAAAATAAAAGCAAAGTAAAGAGCAAAGGAAATAACTAAGTATTGGAAGATTTAATATGATGAAGATATACCCGGGGGCCATAAGTATTTTACGGTGGGTGAACGATTTACTGTTGACCAATTGACAGAATTTAGCATAGTTATGAGAATATCTAGGTATGATTACGTCGAATAGATCTCCACAAGAGAGGGGAAGAACATTGTATTGAGTTCCAAAAGGAGAGAAGAAGCCATGTAGCTAATAACTATGGACCCGAAGGTCTAAGGTAAACCGCTCACAATTTATCAGAGAGGCTATGGTGTTGATGTAGAAGCCCTCCATGATGGATGCCCCATCCGGCGGTGCTCCGGAACAGGCCCCAAGATGGGATCTCGTGGATACAGAAGGTTGCGGCGGTGGAATTAGGTTTTTGGCTCCGTCTTTGATCGTTTGGGGGTACGTAGGTATATATAGGAGGAAGGAGTATGTCGGTGGAGCAATAGAGGGCCCACGAGGGTGGAGGGCTCGCCTGGGGGGGGGGGTAGGCGCGCCCCCTACCTCGTGGCTTCCTTGTTGGTTGCTTGACGTAGGGTCCAAGTCTCATGGGTCTTGTTCGTTCCAAAAATCACGTTCCCGAAGGTTTCATTCCGTTTGGACTCCGTTTGATATTCCTTTTCTTCGAAACCCTAAAATAGGCAAAAAAACAGCAGTTCTGGGCTGGGCCTCGGGTTAATAGGTTAGTCCCACAAATAGTATAAAAGTGGATAATAAAGCCCAATAATGTCCAAAACAGTAGATAATATAGCATGGAGCAATCAAAAATTATAGATACGTTGGAGACATATCAAGCATCCCCAAACTTAATTCCTGCTCGTCCTCGAGTAGGTAAATGATAAAAAAGATAATTTTTGATGTGAAGTGCTACTTGGCATAATTTTAATGTAATTCTTCTTAATTGTGGTATGAATATTCATATCTGAAAGATTCAAGATAAAATTTTAATATTAACATAAAAATAATAATACTTCAAGCATACTAACAAAGTAATCATGTCTTCTCAAAATAACATGGCCAAAGAAAGTTATCTCTACAAAATCATATAGTCTGGCTATGCTCTATCTTCACCACACAAAGTATTTAAATCATGCACAACCCCAATGACAAGCCAAGCAATTGTTTCATACTTTTGACATTCTCAAACTTTTTCAATCTTCACGCAATACATGAGCATGAGCCATGGATATATCACTATATGTGGGATAGAATGGTGGTTGTGGAGAAGACAAAAAGGGAGAAGATAGTCTCACATCAACTAGGCATATCAACGGGCTATGGAGATGCCCATCAATAGATATCAATGTGAGTGAGTAGGGATTGCCATGCAATGGATGCACTAGAGCTATAAGTATATGAAAGCTCAACAAAAGAAACTAAGTAGGTGTGCATCTAACTTGTTTGCTCATGAAGACCTAGGGCATTTTGAGGAAGCCCATCATTGGAACATTCAAGCCAAGTTCTATAATGAAAAAATCCCACTAGTATATGAAAGTGACGAAATGAGAGACTCTCTATCATGAATATCATGGTGCTACTTTGAAGCACAAGTGTGGTAAAGGATAGTAACATTGTCCCTTCTCTCCTTTTCTCTTATTTTTTTTATTTGGGCCTTTTCTCATTTTTTATCGCCTCTTTTCTTTCCTTTTTTTCGTCCGGAGTCTCATCCCGACTTGTGGGGGAATCATAGTATCCATCATCCTTTCCTCACTGGGAAAATGCTCTAATAATGATGATCATCACACTTTTATTTTCTTACAACCTAACAATTACAACTCGATACTTAGAACAAAATATGACTCTATATGAATGCCTCCAGCAGTGTACCAGGATATGCAATGAATCAAGAGTGACATGAATGAAAGAATTATGAATGGTGGCTTTGCCACAAATATGATGTCAACTACATGATCATGCTAAGCAATATGACAATGATGGAGTGTGTCATAATAAACGGAATGGTGGAAAGTTGCATGGCAATATATCTCGGAATGGCTATGGAAATGCCATAATAGGTAGGTATGGTGGCTATTTTGAGGAAGGTATATGGTGGGTGTATGATACCGGTGAAAGGTGCGCGGTATTAGAGAGGCTAGCAATGGTGGAAGGAAGAAAAGTGCGTATAATCCATGGACTCAACATTAGTCATAAAGAACTCATATACTTATTGCAAAAATTTACAAGTTATCAAAGCAAAGTATTACATGCATGCTCCTAGGGGGATATATTGGTAGGAAAAGATCATCGCTCGTCCCCGACCGCCACTCATAAGGAAGACAATCAAAAAATAAATCATGCTCCGACTTCATCACATAACGGTTCACCATACGTGCATGCTACGGGAATCACAAACTTTAACACAAGTATTTCTCAATTTCACAACTACTCAACTAGCATGACTCTAATATCGCCATCTCCATATCTCAAAACAATTATCAAGTATCAAACTTCTCTTAGTATTCAACACACTCGTAAGAGAATTTTATTATTAATCTTGTATACCTAGCATATAAGGATTATTTAAGAAAATTACCATGCTATTTAAGACTCTCAAAATAATATAAGTGAATCATGAGAGATCAATAGTTTCTATAAAACAATTCCACCACCATGCTCTAAAAAATATAAGTGAAGTACTAGAGCAAAACTATATAACTCAAATGATATAAGCAAAGCACATAGAGTATTCTAACAAATTCCAAATCATGTATGGCTCTCTCAAAAGGTGTGTATAGGAAGAAATAAAAAGCAAAGATTCAAATCATACAAGACGCTCCAAGCAAAACACATATCATGTGGTGAATAAAAATATAGCTCCAAGTAAAGTTACCAATAGAAGTAGACGAAAGAGGGGATGCCTTCCGGGGCATCCCCAAGCTTTGTCTTTTAGGTGTCCTTAGATTATATTGGGTGTGCCATGGGCATCCCCAAGCTTAGGCTCTTGCCACTCCTTGTTCCATAATCCATCAAATCTTTTCCCAAAACTTGAAAACTTCACAACACAAAACTTAAAGTAGAAAATCTCGTGAGCTCCGTTAGCGAAAGAAAACAAAAGACCACTTCAAGGTACTGTAATGAACTCATTATTTATTTATATTGGTGTTAAACCTACTGTATTCCAACTTCTCTATTATTTATAAACTATTTTACTAGCCATAGATTCATCAAATAAGCAAACAACTCACAAAAAACAGAATCTGTCAAAAACAGAACAGTCTGTAGTAATCTATAGCTAGCGCAAGATCTGGAACTCCAAAAATTCTAAAATAAATTGCTGGAAGTGAGGAATTTATATATTAATCATATTAAAAAATAATTAACTAAATAACACTTTCGAAATAAAAATGGCAGCAATTCTCGTGAGCACTAAAGTTTCTGTTTTTTACAGCAAGATAACAAGACTTTCCCCAAGTCTTCCCAACGGTTCTACTTGGCACAAACACTAATTAAACACAAAAACACAACCAAGACAGAGGCTAGGTAAATTATTTATTACTAAACAGGAGCATAAATCAAGGAATAAAAGTAAAATTTGGTTGCCTCCCAACAAGCGCTATCCTTTAACGCCCCTAGCTAGGCATAAAAAGCAAGGATAGATCTAGGTATTGCCATATTTGCTAGGCAATTTTTCAATGAGACATCTATTATACTTAGAAATTTCTTTCTTTTTAGTTATTATCAAACTTTTAGGCACAAGATCAAAAAATTCATTTGTAACAAATGGTTCCTTAATGATAGCAACAAGATTGGGATAAATACTTATAGATTTGAGATCCGAAGTTTCCTTACTAGAGGATTCACCCTTATTTTTAGGAACATACATAAGCTTGGACATTTTAGTAGGAGGACTTGAAAGATTCTTTACGGAAGAAAAAGCGGTTCCCAAGTTGGTAATGATATCTTCAAGTTTATCGATCCTAGTGGAATCATGATTTATTTTCTCATTAACTATGAGTTCCTTCTCTTTAATATTTTTAAAAGTGACTCCTACTTTAGATCCGTATTGGGAGATTCAGTTGTGGATCTTATTATCCAAATTTTCAATTAACTCTACGGTAGCAACCTTATTTTCAATAATTTCGAGCCTTTGCATTACATGCTCCAAAGTTAATACAGTTCCATTAACCAAAAGAGGGGGTGAGCCAAACAAATCTATCATAGCATTATAAGAATCAAAAGTATGGCTACCTATGAAATTCCCTCCGGTAATGGTATCAAGGATATACCTATACCAAGGATTAGCACCTACATAAAAATTGCGGAGAAGAACGGAAGTAGATTGCTTCCTGGTAGATCTATTTTGAGAATTGCAAATTCTATACTAAGCATCTTTCATACTTTCTCCCTCCCTTAGTTTAAAATTGAGGACTTCATTATCGGGAGACAACGGAGAGGATAGAGGACTAGCCATAACGACAAGCAAGCAATCCAACACACGGGCAAACAAGAAACGGGCAAAAATAGGCAAATAGAGAAAGAGAGGGATGATAGAGAGAGAGAGGGCGAATAAAACAACAAGGGTGAAGTGGGGGAGAGGAAAACGAGAGGCAAATGGCAAATAATGTAATGCGGGAGATAAGGGTTGTGATGGGTACTTGGTATGTTGACTTTTGCGTAGACTCCTCGGCAACGGCGCCAGAAATCGCTCGTTGTCGGGAGTCCAAATCTTGACTTGACCTTGCGTAAGCCTCCCCGGCAACGGCGCCAGAAATCTTCTTGCTACCTCTTGAGCAATGCGTTGGATATCCTTGAAGAGGAAAGGATAATGCAGCTGACGGTGTCCTGGATTAGGGGGTACTCACCACGTCATCTCCCGATCTGTTAGATTAGGCCGAGGATCCCCATGGTCGCATACTCATGGGCCAGTTCAGGCAGCTGCCGCATACATGGAAGATTCCACAAGACTTGGTGATCAAGGCAAGGACTCCTCCCCACTGGCGTATTCGGCTAGCACTCTTGTTATCCTAGGCCTCTGGTGCATTATATAAACCGAGGCCAGGCTAGTCGATAGATAATATACATACAATCATACCATAGGCTAGCTTCTAGGGTTTAGCCTCTCCGATCTCGTGGTAGATCAACTCTTGTAATACTCATATCATCAATATCAATCAAGCAGGACGTAGGGTATTACCTCCATCAAGAGGGCCCGAACCTGGGTAAACATCGTGTCCCTTGCCTCCTGTTACCATCCGCCTTAGATGCACAATTTGGGATCCCCTACCTGAGATCCGCCGATTTTGACACCGACATTGGTGCTTTCATTGAGAGTTCCGCTGTGTGATCGACAAAAGGATCGATGGCTCGTCTGCGGATTAACTGCGACGACGACATCTTCGTCACCGGCTCGACTGGTCACCTTGGCTCGACCGAGGACTGTGCCCTACCTCCGATCGTCATGTTCGTATGAGGGCCTTCATCAACATCAACTCCGATCTCTATCAAGATCATGGAGGAATCATCCAGGGAGCCCGGGGGCTCAACGTCAACATTGCCCTCGGGCGACCGTGCTGTTTTTCTGGACAGCGATCTCGTATCCGCCGCCACCGCGTCCTCGAGCGTCGGTTTGACGATTGCTCTAGTGCAATAGTGCGTAATTACTTCTACAACAGCCATGCAAAATTTTGTCGAGTTCTGATGGAAGAATCTCTGACAATCTACGATATACCGGGGCCTTGTCAAATCTAGACGGGAATCTGGACGAGTTTAGGGCGTGGTCTCCAGAGCCCAGCTTGGAGGTCCTTTGGAAGATCTAACCGTTCATCTACTGCGGAATTCCCATATCTACCACCTCTCCAAATTTTAGCTCGATCTGACGGTTCAAACTCCGGTAACCTTCCGATGAGTGGACCAATTTTCGGATCTGTTTTCTGCGCGAATACGGATCCGACCCGAATTCATGTTTCTTTATGAACGTGATATTGGACAACCTTTTTAGAGGAATTCTCTTCTAGGGTATTGTGCGTCATTTTTAAGCACGTTCTTATAAAATTTTAAGCCTCCCCTGAGGTCATCTTCATCATCATGCTGGTGTCAAACCAGTCCGGCAAAATTGCTCCAAGGCTGCCGACCTGCGCTAGACACGTCGTCACTTTGTTGAGCCGAGCTCAAATTCTTTGGATCATCATCTCGGCAAGACGAACAAGAGTCCGGGATCGTGAAGGATAAATCATCACCAACATCGCCGCCCCACGGATTACACGGAGCGGGCATACCGGCATCGCCGCACGGTCGCTTCATCAAGCCGGCATCGACCACGTCACGACCTGCATCAGCAGGGCCACACTATTGCTTCTTCAAGCTGGTGTCCATCACGCCGACCTACTTCGACTCATCAGCTGACATCGAGGCTTCGACATCTCGGCTGGACCGGGGGCTTCGCCATCTCTTCATCAACCTACTCTGGACACTTCGGCGTCACTAGCCGACCAGCTCCATCACATTAGCTGGACCGAGGGCTTTGCCTCGGCGAGCCAACCTTTGCCAGCATTGCCATGCCATCATTTTATTTCCCATCAGGCAATGGGTGTTCGGACCGAGTCCCAATTTTGGGAATCATCTTCCTTCGGATTGCTACAACAAATAAACCAGGTGCTATTAATCCCAGTATTTTTTGTTTGTTTGGGTTCATTTTTCCCAAGGAGTTATTACTTTGGCTTGTCCATCATATGTACACAGGTCTATCAAATGGTGGCCGCATTAACGACGGTCGCATGGTGGGTCGGCCAGTCTCCGTACATAGTCCGGCGAATGCCACATCCGAAACTCGGACCGACCTGTGAATTCAGGCTTTGCCACGCCTTTACCGCATCACGCCGACGCCCTGCATCGACATTGACTTCGGCGCCAGGCCATATTTATTTTATTATTCACTTTGCATAAATTATTTATTATGCAACATTTTTTTTCAATTATTATTACTATTATCTCCGATTTGCACTATTTTTTGTGCACAGGAAAATGATTCGGGGACTTCGGCATCATTCTGCCGGTCCGCATTGACCGTGCTATGTCACCACTTCGGCGTGTCGAGCTTTCCGCTCCGCCACCTCGGGACCGGCTTGGGGGATGGAACCTTGTCCCGCATCAAGCTCGAATCACGTCATCAATGCCGAACACATTAACCAGCTAAGTCGCTTTCATGCTCAAAGTTTTAATTTTTAACTTGTGTTCTGCTCGACCTAGCATTATCCTTTTTTGGAAAAAAGTTGCTTGTAAAAAATTTCCTTGTCCAAACTTTGTTTATGACACACATATTCAAATACCCCATTTATTTGGGGGCTTCCTTTATGAAGCTTTTCCTCTTGCATATGATTATACGTGTACGGCTTCGTTCCTTGTTCGTGTATTACGCCACAATATGCACCATATTGACTTAAGCGATTTGCAAGCTGGGTTGCCTCGCTCCTATGTTTACCCCTACGTTCCCGATTGTTTGTCTAGGGAGTAAAGGGAGCACCTCTGCGATTCTCATGATCGGGCCATCCGAGCCGGACCTCAGACTGGGTGAAGTCGAAAGCTAGCGTTCTTATAGTTTTCAATGATGGTCGACACACAACGGAACTCATGAGTACAAAAAAATCTATTGCACAAGTCTCATAATAACAATGAGCATCGAAGAAAGGTATCGGTGGGGGTATTATTTTCTTCGAAGATGCTTCTTACACTTCGCAGTAATATAGCATAAGTTCCCTGAGGGCGCTTTGTCTGTTACAGCCTTATGGCCTAATTGCCTGGTTATTGGAAACACCATCGATATTCTCGACAGATGGAGTACATAAAACTTTTTGGTCCTTGACCGAAGAGGGAGAAGCCGACAGTCGGTTAAGACGCGTTTAAAGTTCGGTTGAACATAGATATGATATAAGTACTTCGGTACATGCAATCATCTTTTACCCAAGTCACTTGGGGGCTCTTAAATTTATATGAGCCATTCTTCTTCTTAGTCGTTGCAAAGTTTTATTATTATTACTATTATCTATCACTCCTTTTTTCGACACGAGTGTGTGGTCACTAGCCGGGGAGCCTAATTTCTCTCTCAAAGCCGCTAGAGTTTAGTTTGCTAAACTGGCGTAATGAGAAGTACTCTGCTCTCTGGATAGGAGGTTGAAGCCGTAGGCTAACCCACTTGAAGTCTTGAGATAGGATGTATCATGTTAAAGCACGACAGAAGCACTTCTTTTGCTAAGGCCAATTTTCGGATTGGCACCGAACACTTGATCTTGTTCGGACGTCAAGTTTTTACTGATGTTTTTTGGTTTTCCAAGCTTATGGCACTTTTAAACTATTTGTGTGTTTTCAGCACAAGTCTCGCAGTGCAACGCCAGACACCTTTAGAGATTCGGCAAAAACATTCTTGGATATTGCTATATATGCATCAGTTTCGAATTGTGTCTGCAGTCAATAGTTGGGTTGCCCGGCTCCTGCGCTTGCCTCCTACGTTCCGCTTTGTTCGGCTAGGTGTGCAAAGGGAGAACCACAGCGATTGTGCTTCCAGCTCACATGGTTAAGCACCTTAGTGGAGAAATCTGAAAACTGACTGTCACAATAAGCCTAAACTGGTCAGCGATCCGATGACGGTGTTAAATGACGGGCTATTCATAACAATGGCCGAAGTGTTTACGGCTTGATCTCGACTGTCGCCGAACACTACCGGGGGCTATTAACTGGCCTCCCAAACTAAATCCTTGATATTTTTCTCCTACATTGGAGCTGAGGTTTCATGATCATGCTTAGCACGACAACCCAAAGAATGGAACCGATAGCGGGACTATTTTCTTTGGAAGAAATTTCTTCTGTTAAACAGTAATATAACATATCTCTCTATGTACCTTTGTTTATAAAACCGTATGGCCAGATTGCCTTGTTTGTCGTAAATATTTGCCCTCATAAAGGCTTTATAAAGTAAGACAAACACTCCTTGGCTACTGGCCGAGGAGGTGGAAGCCGATGGTCAGTCAACAAAGTTTTGTACAATGCGGATCCGAGCATTAAATGACGTAAAGTACTTGGATACGTAGAGTCATTACACATAATTTGTGATTTTACTATGGATATCAATCCTTAATTCGGTCACCCGTGCCCGCATTAAGGCTCGGGGGCTACTGGGCTTCGGGCTTATTATTTACAAACATTAAAGGGGCACATCGATCCCCTGATCTGGTGTTGCCACCCGACCAATGTCTCGGGGGCTACTGCATTGCATGTCCAATGCAGAAAATTTTATGTGCAATATAGTTTCCGAGGAGATTTTGATCCTCAGGTTGGTCGGCCGCACCCAACCTGAGTCTCGAGGACTGAGCACGCCGCTTTTAGTGTCCCGTAGTATTCTGCCGAGCTAGGACTTGATCCTCAGGCCGATTTTGCAAATCAACCTGAGTCTCAGCGGCTACTGGGATCAGCGGTCTTACGTCATCCTTCAGGTGCATCTCGGGTTTTAGATTGATACCCACCTTGAGGGCTGCTGGCTATATATCTCGGCAGAGAATAAATTGCACCAATAAAAAATATTGACAAAAATTGGCCCACATTCGGGGTGGTGCACCACCTTGGAAGCAGTCCGGCATAAAGCTCGGGCACTAGTGGCTGGCTCCATAGAGGGCATTTATAACATTAAGCTCGGCTAAACTCCTTCAACTTTTTTGAAGCAAGGTGATATGACAGCCTCGGATATAGTGCAGCGTTGGAGCCCAGATACAGTCCGGCGTTGGAGTTTGGACATAGTCTGGCGTTGGAGCTTGGACAAAGTCCGGCATTGGAGCTCGGATACATTACGGCGTTGGAGCTCGGAAAGTGGTCCGACATTGGTGCTCGGCTGCAAAAGATACCTCGAATGCAGTCCGGCGTTGGAGCTCGGATGCCAGAGGACACTGCCTCCCGGGAACAACTTCAAACCCGAGGTGTGGCATAAAAATAACAACGCATTGATAAAGGCCGGAAACTTAAAGGGGCTCCTCGGATACCCGACATGTAAACTCGTCGAATGCATTTCGGCGATCCTCAAGATCGAAGATGAGAAGATTTGTTGAACCAGTTTTCAAGACCGACAACCGAAGATGAAGAATAGTTCGGAAGAATCGAGGAGCGTCTCTAACATTAAGACTGGTTCAGGGGGCTACTGACGGTGTCATGGACTAGGGGGTACTCACCACATCATCTCCTGATCTGTTAGATTGGGCCGAGGACCCCCATGGCCGTATACTCATGGGCCAGTTCGGACAGCTGCCGCATACATGGAAGATTCCACAAGACTTGGTGATCAAGTCAAGGACTCCTCCCCACCGGCGTATTCGGCTAGGACTCTTGTTATCCTAGGCCTCTGGTGCATTATATAAACCGAGGCCAGGCTAGTCGATAGATAATATACATACAATCATAGGCTAGCTTCTAGGGTTTAGCCTCTCCGATCTCGTGGTAGATCAACTCTTGTAATACTCATATCATCAATATCAATCAAGCAGGACGTAGGGTATTACCTCCATCAAGAGGGCCCGAACCTAGGTAAACATCGTGTCCCCTGCCTCCTGTTACCATCCACCTTAGACGCACAGTTCGGGACCCCCTACCCGAGATCCGTCGGTTTTGACACCGACAGCAGCAAAGTAGCGTAAGTATTTCCCTCAATTTTTGAGAACCAAGGTATCAATCCTGTAGGAGGCTACGCGCGAGTCCCTCATACCTGCACAAAACAAATAACTCCTCGCAACCAACGCGATAAGGGGTTGTCAATCCCTTCACGGTCACTTACGAGATTGAGATCTGATAGATATGATAGAATAATATTTTTGGTATTTTTGTGATAAAGATGCAAAGTAAAATAAAAGCAAAGTAAAGAGCAAAGGAAATAACTAAGTATTGGAAGATTTAATATGATTAAGATAGACTCGGGGGCCATAGGTTTCACTAGTGGCTTCTCTCAAGAGCATAAGTATTTTATGGTGGGTGAACGATTTACTGTTGAGCAATTGACAGAATTTAGCATAGTTATGAGAATATCTAGGTATGATCATGTGTATAGGCAGCACTTCCGAGACAAGTAGACCGACTCCTGCCTGCATATACTACTATTACTCCACTCATCAACTGCTATCTAGCATGCATCTAGAGTATTAAGTTCATGAAAACAGAGTAACGCTTTAAGCAAGATGACATGATGTAGAGGGATAAATTCATGAAATATGATAAAATACCATCTTGTTATCCTCGATGGAAAAAATACAATACGTGCCTTGCTGCCCCTACTGTCACTGGGAAAGGACACCGCAAGATTGAACCCAAAGCTAAGCACTTCTCCCATTGCAAGAAAGATCAATCTAGTAGGCCAAACCAAACTGATAATTCGAAGAGACTTGCAAAGATAACCAATCATACATAAAAGAATTCAGAGGAGATTCAAATATTGTTCATAGATAAACTTGATCATAAAACCACAATTCATCGGTCTCAACAAACACACCGCAAAAAGAAGATTACATCGAATAGATCTCCACAAGAGAGGGGGATAACATTGTATTGAGATCCAAAAAGAGAGAAGAAGCCATATAGCTAATAACTATGGACCCGAAGGTCTGAGGTAAACTACTCACAATTCATCGGAGAGGCTATGGTGTTGATGTAGAAGCCCTCCATGATGGATGCCCCCTCTGGCGGAGCTCCGGAACAGGCCCCAAGATGGGATCTCGTGGATACAAAAGGTTGCGGCGGTGGAATTAGGTTTTTGGCTCCGTCTCTGATCATTTGGGGGTACGTAGGTATATATAGGAGGAAGGAGTATGTCGGTGGAGCAATAGAGGGCCCACGAGGGTGGAGGGCTCGCCTGGGGGGGGGGGTAGGCGCGCCCCCTACCTCATGGCTTCTCTGTTGGTTGCTTCATGTAGGGTCTAAGTCTCCTGGGTCTTGTTCGTTACAAAAATCACGTTCCCAAAGGTTTCATTCCGTTTGGACTCCATTTGATATTCCTTTTCTTCGAAACCCTAAAGTAGGCAAAAAACAGCAATTCTAGGCTGGACCTCCGGTTAATAGGTTAGTCCCAAAAATAATATAAAAGTGGATAATAAAGCCCAATAATGTCCAAAATAGTAGATAATATAGCATGGAGCAATCAAAAATTATAGATATGTTGGAGACGTACCAGTATACAATAGATCTGGTACACAACATGGCATACTTTATAGAAACTATGGCTGAGGCATAGGGAATGACTTTCATTCTCTTTCTATCTTCTGCCGTGGTCGGGCTTTGAGTCTTACTCAATTTCACACCTTTTAACACAGGTAAGAACTCTTTCTTTGATTGTTCCATTTTGAAATACTTCAAAATCATGTCAAGGTATGTACTCATTGAAAAAACTTATCAAGCGTCTTGATCTATTCTCTATAGATCTTGATGCTCAATATGTAAGTAGCTACACCGAGGTCTTTATTGGAAAAACTCCTTTAAAATACTCCTTTATGCTTTCCAGAAAATTCTACATTATTTCCGATCAACAATATGTCATTCACATATATTTATCAGAAATGATGTAGTGCTCCCACTCACTTTCTTGTAAATACAGGCTTCACCACAAGGCTGTATAAAATTATATGCTTTGATCAACTCATCAAAGTATGTATTCCAACTCCTATATGCTTGCACCATTCCATAGATGGATCGCTGGAGCTTGCTCACTTTGTTAGCATCTTTAAGATTGACAAAACCTTCTGGTTGCATCATATACAACTCTTCTTTAATAAATCCATTAAGGAATGTAGTTTTGATATCCATTTTCCAAATTTCATAAAATGCGGCAACTGCTAACATGATTCGGGCAGACTTTTAAGCATCGATACGAGTGAGAAATTCTCATCGTGGTCAACTCCTTGAACTTGTCGAAAACATTTTTGCGACAATTCGAGATTTGTAGATAGTAACACTACTATCAGCGTCCGTCTTCCTCTTGAAGATCCATTTATTCTTAATGACTCACCGATCATCGGGCAAGTCAATCAAAGTCCATACTTTGTTCTCATACATGGATCCCATCTCAGATTTCATGGCCTCAAGCCATTTCACTGAATCTAGGCTCATCATCGCTTCCTCATAGTTCGTAGGTTCATCATGGTCAATTAACATGACCTCCAAAACAGGATTACCATACCACTCTGGTGCAGATCTCACTCTGTTTGACCTACGAGGTTCGGTAGTAACTTCATCTGAAGTTACATGATCATCATCATTAGCTTCCTCACTAATTGGTGTAGGAGTCATAGAAACAGATTTCTGTGATGAACTACTTTCCAGTAAGGGAGCAGGTACAGTTACCTCATCAAGTTCTACTTTCCTCCCACTCACTTCTTTCGAGAGAAACTCCTTCTCTAGAAAGGATCCATTCTCAGCAACAAATATCTTGTCTTCGGATCTGTGATAGAAGGTGTACCCAATAGTTACTTTTGGGTATCCTATGAAGACGCACTTCTCCGACTTGGGTTTGAGGTTATCAAGATGAAACTTTTTCACATAAGCATCGCAACCCCAAACTTTAAGAAATGACAGCTTAGGTTTCTGGCTAAACCACAGTTCATACAGTGTCGTCTCAACGGATTTAGATGGTGCCCTTTTTAATGTGAATGCAGCTGTCTCTAATGCATAACCCCAAAACGATAGTGGTAAATCGGTAAGAGACATCATAGATTGCACTATATCAAATAAAGTACGTTTACGATGTTCGGACACACCATTACGCTGTGGTGTTCCAGGTGGCGTGAGTTGCGAAACTATTTCACATTGTTTCAAATGAAGACCAAACTAGTAACTCAAATATTCTCCTCCACGATCAGATCATAGAAACTTTATTTTCTTGTTATGATGATTTTCCACTTCATTCTGAAATTATATGAACTTTTCAAATGTTTCAGACTTATGTATCATCAACTAGATATACACATATCTGCTCAAATCATCTGTGAAGGTCAGAAAATAATGATACCCGCCATGAGTCTCAACACTCATTGGACCACATACATCAGTATTTCCAATAAGTCAGTGGCTCACTCCATTGTTTCGGAGAACGGAGTCTTAGTCATCTTGCCCATGAGGCATGGTTCGCAAGCATCAAAATGATTCATAATCAAGTGATTCCAAAAGCCCATCAGCATGGAGTTACTTCATGCGCTTTACACCAATATGACCTAAACGGCAGTGCCACAAATAAGTTGCACTATCATTATTTACTTTGCATCTTTTGGCTTCAATATTATGAATATGTGTATCACTATGATCGAGATCCAACAAACCATTTTCATTGGGTGTATGACCATAGAAGGTTTTATTCATGTAAATAGAACAACAATTATTCTCTAACTTAAATGAATAACCGTATTGCAATAAACATGATCAAATTATATTCATGCTCAACGCAAACACCAAATAACATTTATTTAGGTTTAACACTAATCCCGAAAGCATAGGGAGTGTGCGATGATGATCATATCAATCTTGGAACCACTTCCAACACACATCGTCACTTCACCCTTAACTAGTCTCTGTTCATTCTGCAACTCCCGTTTCGAGTTACTAATCACAGCACTGAACTAGTATCAAATACTGAGGGGTTGCTATATACCTTTGTTCACTTTGCCATCCTTCTTATCCGCCAAATACTTGGGGCAGTTTTGCTTCCAGTGACCAGTCCCTTTGAAGTAGAAACACTTAGTCTCAGACTTAGGTCTAGACTTGGGCTTCTTCACTTGAGCAGCAACTTGCTTGCCGTTCTTCTTGAAGTTGCCCTTCTTCACTTTGCCCTTTTTCTTGAAACTAGTGGTCTTGTCAACCATCAACACTTGATGCTTTTCGTGATTTCTACCTTCATCGATTTCATCATCACGAAAAGCTCGGGAATCGTTTTCGTCATCCCTTGCATACTATAGGTCTTCACGAAGTTCTACTAACAAGTTGATGGTGACTAGAGAATTCTATCAATCCCTATTTTATCTGGAAGATTAAGTCCCACTTCATTCAAGCGATTGTAGTACCCAGACAATCTAAGCACATGCTCATTGCTTGAGCTATTCTCCTCCATCTTTTAGCTATAGAACTTGTTGGAGACTTCATATCTCTCAACTCAGGTATTTGCTTCAAATTTTAACTTCAACTCCTGGAACATCTCATATGGTCCATGACATTCCAAACGTCTTTGAAGTCCCGATTCTAAGCCGTTAAGCATGGTGCACTAAACTATCAAGTAGTCATCATATTGATCTAGCCAAACGTTCATAACGTATGCATCTACTCCTGCAATAGGTCTGTCACCTAGCGTTGCATCAAGGACATAATTCTTCTGTGCAGCAATGAGGATAATCCTCAGATCACGGATCCAATCCACATCATTGCTACTAACATCTTTCAACTTAGTTTTCTCTAGGAACATATCAGAAATAAAACAGGGGAGCAAAACGCGAGCTATTGATCTACAACATACATATGCTAATACTACCAGGACTAAGTTCATGATAAATTAAAGTTCAATTAATCAAATTACTTAAGAACTCCCACTTAGATATACATCCCTCTAACCATCTAAGTGATCACGTGATCCAAATCAACTAAACCATGTCCGATCATCACGTGAGATGGAGTAGTTTTCAATGGTGAACATCACTATGTTGATCATATCTACTATATGATTCATGCTCGACCTTTCGGTCTCCAGTGTTCAGAGGCCATATCTTCATATGCTAGGCTCGTCAACTTTAACCTTAGTATTCCGCGTGTGCAACTGTTTTGCACCCGTTGTATTTGAATGTAGAGCCTATCACACCCGATCATCACATGGTGTCTCAGCACGAAGAACTTTCGCAATGGTGCATACTCAGGGAGAACACTTTTATCTTGAAATTTAGTGAGAGATCATGTTATAATGCTACTGTCAAACAAAGAAAGATAAGATGCATAAAAGATAAACATCACATGCAATCAATATAAGTGACATGATATGGCCATCATCATCTTGTGCTTGTGATGTCCATCTCCGAAGCACCGTCATGATCACCATCGTCACCGACGCGACACCTTGATCTCCATCGTAGCATCGTTGTCGTCTTGCAAACTTATGCTTCTATGACTATCGCTACTGCTTAGTGATAAAGTAAAGCATTACAGGGCGATTGCATTGCATACAATAAAGAGACAACCATATGGCTCCTGCCACTTGCCGATAACTCGGTTACAAAACATGATCATCTCATACAATAAAATATAGCATCATGTCTTGACCGTATCACATCAGAACATGCCCTGCAAAAACAAGTTAGACGTCCTCTACTTTGTTTTTGCAAGTTTTACGTGGCTGCTACGGGCTGAGCAAGAACCGTTCTTACCAACGCATCAAAACCACAATGATAGTTCGTCAAGTTAGTGTTGTTTTAACCTTCTCAAGGACCGGGCGTAGCCACACTTGGTTCAACTAAAGTTGGAGAAAATGACACCCGGCAACCACTTATGTGCAAAGCACGTCGGTAGAACCAGTCTCGCGTAAGCGTACGCGTAATGTCGGTCCGGGCCGCTTCATCCAAAAATACCGCCGAACCAAAGTATGACGTGCTGGTAAGCAGTATGACATTTATCGTCCACAACTCACTTGTGTTCTACTCATGCATATAACATCTACGCATGAAACCTGGCTCGGATTCCACTGTTGGGGAACGTAGTAATTTAAAAAACTTTCCTACGCACACGCAGGATCATGGTGATGCATAGCAACGAGAGGGGAGAGTGTTGTCTACGTACCCTCATAGACCGTAAGCGGAAGCGTTTATCAACGCGGTTGATGTAGCCATACACCTTCATGATCCATCCCGATCAAGTACCGAACGTACGGCACCTCCGCGTTCAGCACACGTTCAACTCGATGACGTCCTCTCCTTCTCGATCCAGCAAGAGGGGCGAAGTAGTATATGAGTTCCCGCAGCATGACGGCGTGGTGACGGTGTTGGTGAATAACAATCTCTGCAGGGCTTCGCCTAAGCACTACGAAAACTATGATGCAGGACAAACTAGAGGGGACGGGGTAGCCGGCACACGGCATGGTGTTTCTTAATGTGTCTTTGGTGCTAGCCCTGCCCCTCTATTTATATGTTGAGCCCTCGGGTCGAAACTAGGAGCAAAAGCCTCCTCAAAGTCGGTTTTGCCCCAAAGGCAAGAGTCCCACTCGGACTCCAGGACCAAACGCCACAATCCTTGGCGTCTGGCCCTGACGGCATGGGCCTCGACGTCTAGCCCAGGGCCAAAAGCCAGGGCCTCCGGCATTTGGCCCCCTGTCCTCTGCAAAACTCCTTTTGTATCGACTTATAGCCCCGTGGGCCTGACCCCTTGGCCTAACCATATCATCCAATATATGAATCTTTACCTTCAGACCATTTCGGAGCTCCTCGTCATGTCCATGATCTCATCCGGGACTCCGAACAACATTCAGTTACCAACATACATAACTCATAAATACTATATCATCAACGAACGTTAAGCGTGCGGACCCTACAGGTTCGAGAACTATGTAGACATGACCGAGAAACTTCTATGGTCAATAACCAATAGCGGAACCTGGATTCCCATATTGGCTCCTACATATTCTACGAATATGTTTATCGGTCGAACCGCATAACAACATACGTTGTTCCCTTTGTCATCGGTATGTTACTTGCCCGAGATTCGATCGTCGGTGTCTTAATACCTAGTTTAGTCTCATTATTGGCAAGTCTCTTTACTCGTTCTGTAATACATCATCCCGCAGCTAACTCATTAGTTACAATGCTTGCAAGGATTATAGTGATGTGCATTACCGAGTGGGCCCAGAGATACCTCTCCGATAATCAGAGTGACAAATTCTAATCTGGAAATATGCCAACCCAACAAGTACCTTCGGAGACACCTGTAGAGAACATTTATAATCACCAAGTTACGTTGTGACGTTTGGTAGCACACAAAGTGTTCCTTCGGTAAACGGGAGTTGCATAATCTCATAGTCATAGGAACATGTATAAGTCATGAAGAAAGCAATAGCAACATACTAAACGATCAAATGCTAAGCTAATGGAATGGGTCAAGTCAATCACATCATTCTCCTTATGATGCGATCCCGTTAATCAAATGACAACTCATGTCTATGGTTAGGAAACATAACCTTCTTTGATCAACGAGCTAGTCAAGTAGAGGCATACTAGTGATACTATGTTTGTCTATGCATTCACAGATGTATCATGTTTCCGGTTAATACAATTCTAGCATGAATAATAAACATTTATCATGATGAAAGGAAATAAATAATAACTTTATTATTGCCTCTAGGGCATATTTCCTTCAATAGATGGGTTCGTTCCTGTGGGAAGAGCATGGACCTTGGATGCGCAACATGTCATCACAGATGGGCTCCTTTCCCTTGGAAGAGCATGGCTGTAGGGTACCCTTCCTGATGTCGCAGACGGGCGCTTTCCCCTTGGAAGAGCAAACGGGCTATTTCCCCATGGAAGAGCCGGAGAGGGTGCCCTCCTCGTGGTCGCCGCCGATGAGGTCTGACATGGAAGCTGTGGATCCCAAGCCTGCATTGCAGAACGTGTCTTTCAGAAATGACGAAAGGGGCTCGATGGCGATGTAGGAAGGAAAAATTTTGACAGCGAGCTAGAGGATATCAACGATGGGGCCATGGATGAGATTGACAGCGGTTGAACCAGAGGAGTTGGGGGTGGGCCACTTAACCTGTGACATAGCCCACCTCAGGCCGTCGTTGTCGATGACCTCCATGTCATAGCCGGCGGCCGAGACATGCCCGCATACTCTAGCCCGCTGCTTGAGTGCCTGCCGCCAGTATGGTCGTCAGCTTCCTCAGCGACGTCAGGCGAAGAGACCGCGATACACCTCTTTTGGGCCAGTTGCTCCTCGAGCTCCACAGGAAGCGTAGCCGGGCATAGGCTGTGATGCTCTGGAGTGGGGGATGGGGATGGGGATCTATGGGAAAGGGGGCGTTTGGCAGGCGTCATCTAAGAAACTCACGGTGGCCTGGGTATGGAGATCGGTGGGTAAGTTGCACGGGCAAACCGACAGATGCTGACAAGGGAGGCCTTGCGGTAGCGACAGCGGGGACCTTGCTAGGGTTTCGAGCGAGCGAGGGTGTGTGTGTGTGTGCGCATGCTCGAGGAGGTTTTGGTGTGTGTGTGTGTGCGTGTGTGGAGGGGGGCGGGGTGGTGTTTGAGGAAATGACTCGGGTACTGAAAATTTTACTACGTAGGAGTCAAACGCGGGAGTGAAATGCTAGGGCTATTGAAAATTATGATGATGGTGCATCGCACACGGTCCGGAGATAACAACCGTGTGTTATAAAACAAAAAAAACCTCGAGGTAGGCAGATATTTTCTAGGGATGAAGGTGGGATTGGGAACAAGAAACATTGCACACGGTCCAGAGATAACAACCATGTGTTATGAAATAGAAAAAACCCTTGAGCTAGGCAGATATTTTCGAGAGATGCAGGCGGGATTGGGAACAAGAAATAGCACACACGGTCGAAACACAATAATTGTGTGTTATCAAACAGAAAAAAGCTGCAGGCGGGTAGATATTTTTGAGAGGGGAAGCCTCGTGGAGCCCAATGCACACGGTTAGTTTGAGTGAACCGTGACTATTGCATCATTCGGCTTGTCTAATGTTCATAAATTTGGCGAAAAATGACGCGGGAGAGCATCAGAACACGGACACACTTGCGTGTTGACAAAATTTATGTATGAAAAGGGTGGTTTGATTTTCAAATACCAAATGCAACTTCGATGTGGCACCTATCTCGCAAAGCGCACGGTATGGCTTTCCCCCACCACCCCCCTCATGCCAGCACAAAGGGAATCATAAGCTATGAATGCATGCCCCCTCCCACCCAACCGAGGTTCACCTAGCAAAGTGCGAAGTAGCTAGCAGCCCGCCTCCCTCATGTCGGCACGAAGGGAATCCTAAGATATGAATGCATGCGCCCCAACCAAGGTTCACCTAGCAAAGTGCGAAGTAGCTAGCAACCCCCTCCGTCGTGTCAGCATGAAGGGAATCCTATGCTGTGAATGCATACCCCCCCCCCCAACCGAGGTTCACCTACCAAAGTGCGAAGTAGCTAGCAGGCCCCCTCCCTGATGTCGGCACGAAGGGAATCCTAAGCTATGAATGCATGCCCCAACCGAGGTTCACCTAGCAAAGTGTGCAGTAGCAGCTAGCAGCTCCCCCCCCCGTGTCGCCACGAAGGGAATCCTAAGCTATGAATGCATGCCTCCCCAACCAAGGTTTACCTAGCAAAGTGCGAAGTAGCAACCCCCCCCCCCCCACCACACACACTTTCAGTCGGCGGGCTAGAGAGGCATATCTCACCAATATGGATCATAAAACGGACCAAGAATAATCCACCTTGATCGTACAAGCTTGTTGTTGGTCAATGTGATGGTCGTGCATGCGACCCCGGAGATGGGCTATCTCGCCAATGATCACGCAAGTAGCTAGTCCCTGAAGACAACCACTGCATGCATGTGGCCCAAACATATGTATGGAGAGGTGTGTTTTTGAGTAAGAATGGAACAACATTGATGTGGCACCATGATTATAAACTATAAATCCCCACACTGAGTGAGAGTTAGGTTGACGATGCATATGAATGTTAAATCACACTTCAAGCCAATGACGGGGATTCACGCATGCATACGTGCATAGTATATGCGCTTAAACTTAATTAGGTATGAATCTCACCATGACCTATACTACGATAACACGAACCAAATGAAGAATCCGCCATGGTAACCTATCTTGTTGTTGGTCAAGGTGATCATGGATATCCACGCGGGCCACGAATATGTAGGCTTGTCATAAATAACCACGCGAGGGAGTATACCGTTCGAAGGCAACCACTACATGCATATGTATGGCGGTGATGCGTGTATGCATGTTTGAATACCATTTCACAACATTGATGTGGCGCGTGCGTCAAAAATCGTACACTAGCTCCCCACATAGAGCTAGATCGGTTCATGATGTGTCATTGTACTAGCCACTTCGGCTCGATGGGAGGGATTCATGCATACACATGTATGTGTGTGTGCTTAAACTGTATCATGCGTGTGATCCCAGAGCATGACCTATATATATACCATATTACAAGAAAAAATAATAATCCCGTCCTAAGTCAAATTAACCTCTCGTGTGTTGTCAGGAAAAAAGTAGTGATGGACCAAGCAGGCCCACAGATGGAAAGCATCGATATCGCTGATAACCGCTTAAGTGGGTACGAGAGGACAACCGCCACCGCTTTGCATGTGGGCCAAACATATATATGTTGAATACCCAAAATGCGCAACTTTGATGTGTCACATGCCTCAAAAATCGTAAACTATGCACCCACACAGAGCGAGGTTCATGAAGCGTACTACATATGATGGTCCCCTTCCCCCCTCTTCACCTCATACTATATGCTCCTGCCGTAATATGTACAAAACAAAAGAATCCTCATCGATGGTTTAATTAACCTCTCCCGATGTAGGTCAAAGTGATGCATGCATGCATCGACGATGGCCTCGTGGGCCCACAGATGGAAGCGTCACACGTGAGTGTCCTAGCTAGGATAACCACCATGTGCATGCATGTGGCCCAAAGAGGTGATGTGTGATGTTTGAATAGCCAACTGCACAATTTCAATGTGGAATGTACCTCAGAAATGAAAAAGTACTGATACTGAGTGAGGTGTACTTGTTCACAGACGCGTACGTATAGTATATATGCTAGTCCCCTCCCACCTCTTCGACGTGTACTATATACCACCATAACGCAAACAAAAAAGATTCTACCTTGCTGTTCAAATTAACCTCACTGACGGCTGTTCGTCAAAATGATGGACGACAACCTCGCAGGCCCACAGAAAGCGTCACACGCGAGTATCGAGTGTCGTGTAGGAGAACCATCGACTGCATGTGGCTAAAACATGTATGTATGAAAGGGTTGTGTAATGTTTTAAATAACGATTTCATGACTCTGATGTGGCACCGGCCTGCCTAACAAAATGCCAACCCAAACGGTGTCTCACAACTCGTAGTGTACTTCGAGCTACCCGCCACCCCCCGACGCGCACACCCACACACACACCGCGGATCCACCGCAACTATGATGCATGTTAAATTAATTATCTCGCGGTGAACATATATTACCAAAGGAGGGACATTTTAATTTTGAAAAAATCGCAAGGATCATTAAGACGTTTTAGTACATTAATTGATTGATTTTCTACAGGTATAATGTGCAAAAATCAAATTTGAGCTACATGCGCACGTGACAGTGCACCTAATTGGATTGAAAAAACACATGTGTCTCACTGGGTGCATGTTTACTCCCCGTGCAACAAATTTGAAACAATGAGAATCTTGATTTTAAAATTCTAGTACATCCAAAGTTTATTTGAAGTTCATCAAACATATCGTGTTGTCATATGGACACCAATACAAAGTGGCACTGTACTTTTTATTGTCAAATTTGAGGCCAGTTTTGATGTAATCTTTATCTAATTACAACTGGGAGATTATTAATAATTGGGAACCAATGTCCCAAATGGATTGTTTATTTGAACAGTGAGCATTAGACCAACGATGGATACGTGCCATGCTTCGGTTAAACAATAAAGCGGCAGCATTAATCTTCCAAATAGAAAAACAATATATGTGTCACCGCGTGACCCATGTGCCATGTGAGTAGGGGTGAGTTGACGGGATGCATGCGAGCAGTCTGCCGCGCAGGCAGACCAGGAGGCGTCTGTGCAGGTGCATGAATTGACGGAGCAATGCTCGCTGCGCAGTGTCATCGGGGGTGTGCGAGTAGGTGTGTGAAACTTTGGTAGGCATGCCAACAGTCCGGTGCGCAGGCTCACCAGGAGGCGAATCATTGGTTTGACCGCCGCCGCCTCTCTCCCACAACTCCCACTATTCCATACTAATGGTGCGCCCGAGCGGCCACACCCTCATCCTCGCCACACACACAATCCTCTCTCTCCGCTTGCATGCTCGACGCAGCTCTCAGTCCTCAAAGTCGTCAGTGTATGAGGATGTTGCCAAAGCACCCCATCGGTGGGAGTGGCGATGCCGGGGCTACTAAAGCACTGGAGCATGGCTTGGAGATGCAGACAGAGGTTGCCGTTACCGCCGGCGAGTTATCGCTGCACCCTAACATCGTCGACGGCGTCGAGCTTCCCCAGCCGGAGGCGGAGTTCCACACCGACTCTGGTGACGACCCCGGCGACGACTCCGATGACCACTCCGGCGACGACTCCGATGACGACAGATAGCCGATTAGTCATCTATACCCATTTATGTGTCAAATAGATCATAGTGTTTCCCTGGTTACTCTACCTGCCCCTTTTTGGAATAGAAATCATATGGTTATGTTCTCCCAATCCATGAAATCTGAGTAAGTTTCGTTAGATCCGTGTAGTGTATTGATTGTTTGAATGGTACAAGTGATAAGTGATTAGTTGTTTTATCTGTGCACATGATTTCTGCTAGTAATCTGACTAGGGTTAGTGTTCGTCTAATAATTCCTAGCCAGGACTTGACAATTGGTCTTGAATGACCTACATATGTTTGTGCCATTATTTTCTTCAAGATTGGTCTGTACATAGACGACTATGCTTAAAAATCGAAGCATAATCTTTGGATATGTATAAATAAATAGTCATAAATTCCTAATCCCACTACACGGCATGTAATCATTGATTTGTTGCCAAATTTGTTTTACTATTTGTATAGGTGTTGTCTGACAATGTGGACAACGAGGATGAAGATGACCAGAGGAGGTATAAGAGCCAAATCCCAAGGGAGCTTTATGCGGGAAGGCATAACCGGCGTATTAGGACCTGGAATAGAGGCTATCGATGCTCACTTTGCAACCACAAGCTTCATGACGTGTATCTAAGTGTTCTGGCACATGCAAGAGGACGGGCCGTTGGCTCCTTCAAGGAGAAGTATTCTCGCAGGGTGGCGCACGACGCATATGCCGAGTACCTAGAGAAGCTTCAGGATTGTGCCGGCATGTGAGATGAGATGTGGGATCGAACTATGTATGTTTGAGCATGCTTGAACTATATACTTATGGTTGAACTATGCTTGTGTACGTGTACGCTTATTATCTATGTCTGACTATGTTTAATATATGTTTACTTATGTCTAACCATGGCATATGGATGCAATTAGTTCGGTTGATGGAATCTACCTCCATATTGGTTTATTGGTCCCCTTTGTAATTTGTGTTAAATTTTGACCAAAGGTTTAACTGACAAAATGTTAGGCAGGTCAGCAAAAATTGTATTGTTGGATGGGTATTAGAGCATAGTGTTCAATGATATAATTTTTGGTGACATGCATAAACATTTCTTAGTTAAATATTTGGTAAAAATTACAAAGGTGACCAATAAACCAGGACGGTGGTAGTACGTCAATCACACATAGTTCCCAAAATTGGAACCGTGTGCAATGACTTTCATTTTGCCTGTTGCGTCAATCACACACGGTTGGCTCTAGAAAACCACTGCCTCCAAAATTCATTGAGGGACAGAAAACCCTCACCACCCAATTCAAAAAAGATAAAAGAAAACCCTCACCATCCCCACGTCACAAAAACCCTCACCCTGCCAGCCACCCCCTCTGATCCCCATTCACACCTGCACAAGCTCCTCCACGTATATGCATGGCACCACCTATCACAGCGGTAAACACTTAGCTAGATGCCTACTGCCGCTGCCGCCGGGCTACCGGCAAATCCCACATCATTTCGCCACTTCCGCTTGCCACCGCCTAACGCCATCAACTTTCTCGATGCTGCTCGCGGTCAACCCAGCTCCACTCGGTTGGGGAATCTACCGTACTAAGGGTTCTTTCTCATGGACAACAAGGTAACTAATTTAATGAGATATTATCTCATCTCTTATACCAGTTCATCTGCCTCCTTTAATCACCCGGCCAAAATCGTCGTGAATACATTTTTATTCGAGCTGATTTGAGGGTTTTCTTCCGTTCATAGAGTGTACCATGCGCGGCCACATCAGGACCTTGCAACCTTCGCCAGACATTCCATCTCACCGTACTAGATGACTTGAGGATGCGCGCGGTATGTTCAATCTCACCCTAAATCGGGTGGCATGGCTTACTTTCCTGAACATATTCTAAATGTTACTACATTTGGATAAAAGGTGCCACATGCACCATATACGTCAAAGGGGATTTCCCCCCCTCTTATTTCTATATTAGGCAAATTAATGATGTATTGTTCTTTCGATTACTCTCATATCTCCATGACATCATGTTTAACCTATCTGTTTAATTATAAATTTTTGTCCTTCGATTTCGACTGTTGTACAGTTCTTTCAATTTGGGCCCATATTTGCATGTTACCATATTTTCTTTAACAATCCTACAATTTTCTGCAGCGCATCCCTTGCTATGCTACATAATCTGTAGTGCACAATCTTTCCCTTTACATAAATGAAAACTGCATGGATGTCATACTGCACACAAACCATGGATTTACAATCGTTTCTACTATAAGACTTGATGAACGTGGTGACTCGTATTTTGGCACTGGCTTTTGGAAAGAAATTGCTAAGTTTTATGAACTGAATGCTGGCACTGGAATTGCGCTGCACATAAAAAGGCCCGGTCATGAGATATATGGTAACTTCCCCGACGATATCATCCGTCCAGGCTTTGTTCAAAGTAAGTTTTCTTTGCAACTATCTGCATGTTGACTTACCCAGCAATATCAAATGAATTGTGTAGTATTTAAGAAACCAAATATTATTCCCTTTTCTTACTATATTCCTACCTAATAACTTATAGTTACCAATACACTTTTATATTCCCCGTTTTAACTAAATATTCCATGTACTCCCATTTCTATCAGAAAGCACCGCTGACAAGGAGACTCTGGAGGTGGAGAACGGGGCTGCCAACAAGCGGAGGCAGGGCGAGCTAGAACCGCAAGAAACTCCAGCAGGCCTAGACTTCATAAGCAGCTTCCCCGATGATATGTTGACAGTCATCATCTCCCTCCTCCCAATCAAATATGGGGAGCGGACAACCGTCCTTTGCCGGCGGTGGTGCCCCCTATGGAACTCTAACCCTCTCGACCTCATCGACACCCACGAGCTCTGCCATGGTTATCGCAAAAGCTTGGATGCATTCTCCAAGATCCTCGGCAGTCACCTTGGCCCAACCATAGGCCTTAGAATGGGCAAGTTCCGTTCCAATGGCAAGGGCCGAGCCAAGCTTGACGACTGGTTTCGATCCCCCGCCCTAGATCAGCTCGAGGAGCTCACTTTTGATGATGGGCATATGCGGTCACTGCTAATGTCCACACTCTGCCTCGCGCCCATGCTGCGCGTCGCCAAGTTTTGGAGCTGCCATCCCCCCTTAATGACGCGCCCGCTCTTATTCTACCACAACTGAAGCACCTCGATATCGTCGCTGTCTGCCTTTCAAACGGTGACATGGAGCACCTGCTCCGTGGCTGTACTACACTCAAGTACCTTCGTCTTTAGGCGATCAATGGGTTGAGTACCATCCACATCACCTCCATGACTCTCCGGACTATTTATGTGTGTTGCTGGTACGGCAGGAAGACATCACAGGATGTGTACCACAGTATGGTCATTGGGGACACACCTGCACTTGAGAGATTACTTGTAGTTGATCAAGAAGGTCCAACAAGAATCAATATCATTTATGCGCCGAAATTGAAAGTGGTGGGCTACTCGTCTGACAAATACTCTGAACTTGTTATTGGATCCACACCCGTTCAGGTACAACAGCCGCCTTCTACCTCTCCTTCTACAAATTAACATTATTTCTAATTTTGAAGTTGTTTGTTCATCTGTCATTCAAAAAATGATTCCGCCAAGCTTGACCCCGAAACTGCGCCCAGTGAAGTTCTTGGCACTAGAATCTATCGGCCCCAACCTGGAGCAAG
This sequence comes from Triticum urartu, assembly GCF_003073215.2. Classification (NCBI taxonomy): domain Eukaryota; kingdom Viridiplantae; phylum Streptophyta; class Magnoliopsida; order Poales; family Poaceae; genus Triticum; species Triticum urartu. The sequence goes on from NC_053025.1 coordinate 351,800,822, forward strand.
TTGTCAGTTTCCTGAGATGCTTTTCGTGCCTGGAGAAGCTATATACCGAGGTGATGTTCCTTTCCTGTTAAATGTTAACCATAAGGGAGTTCAATTTGTGACACCTTTTTCCATGTTTACAATGACAATGTACTACGATTTCTAAAGGATTCTTTTGGAAAATTTCAGTACATACATGTCCCCCCATATTGGTTGCTTGATCTATATGGTTACAATCAATAAGCATTTCTCCTTTGGATTCATCTATACTAGTTTTCTTAGGGAACTTTTCATCCACTCCAACATTTTGTGAAGAATGCTACATTTTTCTAGAATGTAATCAAATGCCCATGTTAATCATGTCAGATCAAAGATGGCATGTTAGTCCATTTTACAAATCCTGCAAACCAAATAGGCGTGTAGTAATGTTCAAAACTGCATGTAGGCACTAACACGTTTTCTTCTATTGCAGATAAGATTAGGGCCAGTGGTGGATAATGTGATACAATATAACAATCACGTCGAATGCCTAGATCTGCATCTCTCAGAAATTACTTTGAACTCCTACCGAGCGACCTTACCGGAGATTATATTCGCCAGGTTCTTTGTTCTCAGAGCAAGGGTGCTGAAGGAAATGAGGTTTGCCCTACATTTATTTCACAAAAATGAATGGAATAGGCTCCAAAAATGCTGAATTTCATTTTGGAACTTTAGATGACAGAGTAATCGGAAGTCATCGTGTCAACCCCATACATTACTTCTCAGTGGTTGACCCCTTTGCAAAAATTGTGAGGTTTTGAAACCAGACTTAGAAGTGGTAATATTAGTTTGAACCTCTCTGATATCCATGTTCAGTGGATCAGCGTGAGCATTTGCAGCTGATGAGCTGAATTTCATTTCCAATATCAGTTTGAACCTTGTAATCTTCGAATTTGAGCCATATAACTCTAGAATTTGAACCTTGTAATATTTTGAGCTTTTGTGGTACAATCTTTGAAATTGCATCGTATGAGACTCGTATATTGGTAGCACTATTTTGACCTTAATATGCAATGGTCTTAGATTTTATTAACTATTCTCGAATCTGTTTACCTTGTCGATCTCACAACATAGGATATGTATATCTAACTTGACTGCAATCTTCGACATTATTGCACACAATTTGTTTCTTCCACCGTGTGCCCTATAGAGCGCAAAATTAATTGTCGCACTCGAGTGTCCATCATCACCCTTCTGTGTAACTTTGACCTCATCACACACAGGTAAACTTATGACCGGAGTCATGCCACACACTTTGTTTTTACAAAGCTTTTTGCCAATAAACGCCCACGATGTGTTCGTCTTTGAGCCGACGTGTGGCCAAACTAGCTGGGCGGCAAACTTGCGTTATAAACTACGTGGTAGCGCGGGAATAGGCTCACCGACGATACATTTGGTGCCTCTTCGAGCCCATGCATGTGGTGAGGTGTTGTCAAGCGTGCACTAGAATCCTCCGCTATGAACGTCGTGAAAAGGCATGATGATTCTTAGAGGATTCCCAGACGTGATGAAAAGCGTGCACTGGAATCCCATTTATTACAATGGCCATTTAACCCTTGTGTCTCTTCAACCTTTCGATCGCACTCCGCCATTGCAAGTAGCACACCCACCACGAGAAATTCTTAGAGGGTATCCTGTATGGCTCCGATGGCACTCTGAGCGGCTACCGACGATGAGCAGCAGTTCACCATGCGTGTCGTGGTGGACACCCACAGAAGGTTCATGGACCTCTTGGTGGTGTACACCAATGACCTGATCTGGGTGGAGCACTCCATCCACCTCATGGAGTTGTTGCTTGTCTAGAAGAAGTACAAGGTGGTCGGCTTCGACCTTGAGTACACCCGTGCTCATGCCGGGTCTCGTCCCAAGGTCACGTTGCCCAGATGTGTGTGCGCCACCACGTCCTTGTCTACCACTACTGCCTGGCCACAAGGCCTTGCGAGCGTTTTGCGAGGTTTGTCCATAGCCCCCACTACATGCTCGCTATGGTGGACATCACCAATGATGTAAAGGCGCTTGAGAATTCAAGCATCGCCTGCCAGAATCTTGTCGACATCCAGGGGCAATACAAGATCTGGGGCAGTAAGGAGCATGAGAAGGACTAACTGGTTCACCTCGCCGAGGCCATCATCGACCCCTACTATAGAGACATGAAGGATTCGTGCAACAAGGACAAGCGTGCCTCGCACTCGACCTGGATGGAGAAACTCGAAAAAGCTCACGTCGTGTGCGTGGCCAAGGAGGCGTACATGAGCTACGACATGTACACGTGGATCATTGAGATAAGGAGGTGCCTCCTTCCCCAAAACGGCCAGGGATCCAGCCAAAAGCAGAGCAATGTCAAACGTCATCGCAACAATAAGTAGATGATTAGATCCTCGTTACTCCTACTTTAGTATGCATGTAATTGCTTACTTTGGTGTGTGGAAATGTTATCTGTGTAGTCACTTGTGTAATAGTATGCTTAATTTGGTTATGCAATGTTGTCTTTTTGTGAGGCCCCAAGACAGACACTCCAGATGCCTTCCATGGATTCCGAGTTTCGCCATGTGACTTATTTGTTTGTGTTATTTTATTTTGCATTGCATCATGTCATCATGTATCATATCATTAATTTTTGCAACTCAAATAAATAAATTGCATAGATATTTCGATCTATTTAAATCGAGGGAATTCGCATGGTGTTTTCTCTTTATAACATATACTCCCAATAGTATTAGGGAGCTATATTAAAATAGTCCATTAACTTGGAATCATCTATTACACATTTGCACCATTCTTCAATTTTCTTATATCCAACTCAACTTATTTTTCTTCCTTTGATGCCTTTAGTAAAATTGAGTTGCAATTTTACTTTATCCATGGATGTTTGAAATTTGCCCATAAATCACATCTAGTGTGTAGGGCACCTCCTATATTTTCAACCCATTTGGAGTTCATTTGAATGGGTTTCAAAATACAAACATGTCGAGTTAAATTCAACATGTTTGGATTTTACTTCCTCTAAAAACCTCGTGCCATTTTTGTTAAATGCCTTATATTGTTGTGAGTCATTGAAAATTGACCCATGCCCATATTCTCTCTCTAACCTTTTCTTTTCGCTCCTTTTCTTCTTGCAAGTTTTCTGAAATATAGAAGGAATGGTGAGAAGGCCCTTGGCCATTTGCCTCCCCACTGGGCCGAACTCTAAGGCCCATCCACTCTATAACCCTAGCCCGATCCCCATCCTCCCGATCGATCCCCATCTCTCACTTCGTCCTCCTTCCTACTTGCGCCACCGCCACACACACAGAGACACACGCACATAGCGGCACGCCCCTCGATCCGGCGACCTATGCCTGGGCTGACCCTCCTTCGCCCAGATCCGGTCTGGATCGGCGTCCCGCGACCTTTTCCTCGACGCCGGCGCTGCCGCCGAGCATTGTCCCTCCGCGCGATGCCTCCTGTGTGCTCCCCATGGTGTGGCGACGCACCCTCGCCACCGCGCATCCCTGCCCCGCCGCCTTCTCCTTGTCGATGCCAGGCCCCACTGAGCTCGCTGCTGCTCTAGCTGGCCAGTCTACCCATTCCCTACGCCTCCAACAACATCCCCGTCCGAACCTCCCGTGTGTCGCCGTCAAGAAGCCTCGCGCCCGAACCCCTTGCCGAGGCTATCAAATTCCTAGTTCTGGTAATGCTTAGTGCTAGGATCTTGTCTTGCATCATGTTGAAGTTTCAATTAAACTTGAAGTGTTGAATGACCAAACCCTAGCACCAAATGATTTCAAATAGAATCCAATAAAATCATTTTCAATGAACCCAAAATGCCTTTGAAAATCTTCACGATTTCTCATAAAGGTGCAAACCTCTGCCAACAATGATGAATATATTTCTAGGTCATTCCTGGATTTTTGAATTAAATCATATTGTATTTGACTTTGGTCATTTAAAATCTATAAATAGTTTAGATGCTCAAATAATGTTGGAACTATTTGTGGACCACTGAAATAATTCAAAAAGTGATCATGAATATTTTCAGGATTTATAAAATTGATTTGGTTTTTAAAACTAAATCAGAAGCAAACCGCAAAATTAGAAAACATAAAGAAATGAAAGAGAGAGAAGGACTACCTGGCCACGTACCTGTAGTGGGCCCAGCTCGCTGGCCCAGCCCACCTGACGCGTCCTGTCGTCTTCCTCCTGCTAGTAGGAGCAGCTGCATGCTGACATGCACGCGGCCGAGGAGGCAAGCTCCTCCCTGCCTGCCTGCCCCATCGCCGACGCGTCCGAACGACGCCACGCGACCCCCCAGACCCACTCGGCTCTCCCTCTCTCTCCCTCGAGCTCCTCCCCCTCCTCTGCTCTCTCCCTCCTAGGCAACCGAGCGTGTTGTTGCCGCCGTTCGCTGCCACCGCGCCAGAGCCACTACCTCACCTCGTCTTCGTGCCCTGAGCTCCATCTCCTCACGTTGAAGCTCTCCGCCGAGCCGCCCGATGCAGGGAGCCACGTTGCCACGCAATCACCACCTTCATCGCCCCGACCGGCGATCGCTGTCGCTCGATTCACAACAACGATGGCGCTCCCGAGCTCGCCAACCCCTTCATTCGATCCGCTATGAGCTGCTGCGTCGACCCCCCCCCTCTTCCTGGCTCTTTTCCTCCCGCTAAAACCATTTCCCATCGTGGACGAGAGCTTGGCTCCGCCGGCCATGTCGCCGCCGTGGCCATCGTCACCTAGAGCTACAACCGAGCAAACAGACGTGCTCAGCGCAACACCAGAAGCCCCAAAACCCCTCTAGCTACACCTGTCATGCACTGTAGCGCCAAACTCGACCCGCCCGAACTCCGGCCACCCCAACTGTTGCTGCTTGCTGCAACGGATGCGGGAGAGCACCCGCTCCAAGCGGAGCCTCTCCGCCGTCCATTTGGTCGACGGAGCATGAATCTTGCACTGCCTCGCCGTGTCTGGTCATCGCTGGCGTTTAAACGCTGGTGGTTTGAAACGCTGACCAGGGATTTGACTCCCCTGGGTCATTGACATGTGGGCCCCAGCCCTACTAACTTTGGGTTAAGATTATAACTAAACTTACTTAACACACTAACACACTGACTAGTGGGCCTAGGCCCCACTGACAGTTTAGTTAGTATTAATTTAACGCTAATTAACCTTAATAATTAGTGGTGACACTGACACGCGGGTCCCACTGGTCAGGTTTGACCTGGACCAGCCCTATTGGCCGGTGACATCACAGTGACATCATGCTGACGCAATAATTCTTTTCTGGAATTTAAATAAATCTTATATGGTTTATTTATTTCAAAAAATGTTATGAACTTCTAAAAATCATATAAAATCAACTGTAACTCCAAATGAAATAATTTATATATGGAAAATTATCAAAAAATCCAATCTATCCATCTATACCTTTTTCATGCATGTTACAACACCTTATGGCTGCTGTTTAAGACAAATCATATAAAGGGCATTTAAACTTTCACATATGGAGTTTGAATTTGAACCTTAGGTTCAAACCAACTTCATTTAACTTGTTGCTAGCTACATTAGCTCAAATCACAGCATTTTGCCATGTCATAATCATGCATCATATTGTCGCATTGCATTGATTGTGTTCCTTCTCTGTTTGCCGGTGTTGTAACCTCTTAGTAAATGTTGCTCCGACGATTAGTTCGATGACACCGATGAAGAGCTATATCATCTTCATAAGTGCTAGGCAAGCAAAAACCCCTTGTTCATTTCGATACAATTGCACTCTCTCGCTCCTTCTTTCTTTTACTGCATTACGACAACAACGATTCAACTATTACATGCTGCGGTAGTTGAACCCCTTTCCCCTGCATGACCTGTCATTGCCTTAGTAAATAGGTGAAACCCACTAGCATGAGTAGGAGTTGTTTGAGCCCTGATGTGCTTACACATTCATGTTGTTGTCATGTCTGCTACTGCTTAGAGTTGAGTCAGGTCTGATTCATCGGGGATGAATTGGAATGGTGATGAACATGTCCTACTGTGTGTGAGCTAAGTGTGTGAACACCTTTTGGTAAAGGTAGCGGTGAGAGGACATGTAGGAGTACATAGTGGGTTGTCCCATTAAACCGTCCTCATGAATTGCGGTCTGTGTTTGTGATCTATGAATAGCTACTACCACACGTTGGGCCCTGAAATATGACCCTGCTCGACTTATTAACCCCCCTGACCTTTGTCCAAGAGTTGCAAGTAGTTTCTGGTGTTTGCAGTATGCTGGAGGCCGTGCACATCACTGACCCGAGGGGTGGGCTGTGATGCGGTAGGCATGTGGCCCGTTGTACCGAGTCACCCATTTGGTACCTCGGGAACCCTGCACACATCGTTCGGGGCCGTAAGTGGAAACCTTGGCCGGACTCCATTCGGATGGAACCTGAATAGATGATAAACCTGCACTAGGGACTTGTGTGGTTAGTCAGGTCGTGGTCTACACCCACGTCGGCTTTCGCTTGAAGTCTGCCGAGCACATGTCGTGTGCAGACGCTAAGTGGTGGAAACAGGTGTGAAGAAGTACACCCCTGCAGGGTTATAAATGATCTATTCGAATAGCCGCGTCCAGGGTAAAGGACCTCTGGGTTGCCTATACAATTCATAGACAAGTGAAAGTTGATACTCTAAAATGCGCAAGATAAGCGTGAGCACTACGGATGGCGTTCTCGTAGGGAGACATGAGCAGGTCCATAGTGGTGTATTGATTAGTGAATATGTGGACTCATGTGCGCCACCTCAAAAGAGTTACTTGCAGACGTAGTTCAGGATAGCCACTGAGTCAAAGCTGGCTTGCTGCAGTTAAACTCCACCACCCCCTTTGTTGATACTGATGCATATGTAGCTAGTTCTGATGTATGTCTTGCTCGGTACATTTCTACTCACATTTGCTTAATTTATGTTTTTGCAGAGAGACTTCAGTCTCACTAGTAGTTCCACGTGGACTTCGACGTTTAGCTTGTTACCTCAGCTACGATCTTGTGCCTTCAACATGGTCTTGTAGATAGTTAGGCTTCTCAGCCTTTTTCATTTTTAGTTGTCTGTACTCAGACAAGTTAAGCTTCCGCATGTTCTTATTGCTTGTATGACTTGAATGCTGGGTCATAAGACCCATGTTTGTAATATCCGGCTCCTCGAAGCCTAATTGATAAATACTTTGAGTCATAGAGTTATGTTGTGGTGCTATGTTGTATTTGCACATATCGAGCATATTGTGTGTATCTTATTGAAATGCTTGTTATGTGTGGGATCTGACAACCTAGTTGTTTATTCTTGGTAGCCTCTCTTATAGGGAAATGTCTCCTAGTGCTTCCACTGAGCAATGGTAGCTTGCTACTGCTCCGGAACACTTAGGCTGGCCGGCATGTGTCCTTCTTCGTTCCTATGTCTGTCACTTCGGGGAAATGTAACGCGGTGTCTATCAGAGTCCTGTTAGCCTGCTACAGCCCGGATTCTCTGGAGTCCTGTTAGCCCAGCTGCTACAGCCTGGATTCACTCGATGATGACCGACATGTTCGTTGCTGGGTCATCTATGCCTGTCCCTGCAAGTTAGTGCCACATTGGATTCATGACTAGTCATGTCGGCCCGGGTTCTTTCACATATGGATGTTAGAGACACTATCATATACGTGAGCCAAAAGGTGCAAAAGGTCCTGGGCCAGGTAAGGTGGCACCCGTGGGAATACCGTGCGTGAGGCCGCAAAGTGATATGATGTGTTACATGCTAGATCGGTGTGACCTAGGATCGGGGTCCTGACAGCTTCTGCACCAGAGCCTGACTGCCTGTAGGATTACCAAGCCAAACTGGTCGAAGTCGTGTCTAGAAATGCTTTAGTTATGTAAGGGAATTGATTGTCGAAGGGAACATAAGGCTCTTTTTACTCCTTATACCTTATGCCTTCTGATCTGAGTCAGCCTCTTCTTTTCTACGGGGATTAAGAACTAGGCTTCTCGCCTTTCTATCAGGATCACGTGTTACTAATCTGTAGACTCTTAGGATTGTTGGTCTCAAGCCTCAGTTCTGTTCCTACCACTTCCGTGTGTTGACAGTTGATCTCGGAACCTTGATATTGTGATGTTGAGTGGTTATGCCACCATTTTGCAGGATGTCTCAAATCTTTTGAGCAATTATAGCCGTCATGTTGTCCAAGTTATCCCAGGTTTCTAAATAGTCTGATGCATTTGCAAATCCCTTCTTTCCATTCCCGATGTTTCTTTGGGCCAGTTTAACCACACTAATCGGTGAGTTGATGTGCTCTATTGCCTCGACATATATGTTGGAGCTATTATTATGATCCTAGGTGTCATAGAGGATCATCTAGTAATCTAGCCATGTTTCATATTCCTAGTGTGACGATTCTGGCCATCATTCTCGAAAGCATCCTGTGATGCCATTTGGTTAGTAGGCATTCTATTTCTGGGTTCTTGAACCCGAGATTCACCCTACTTACTTTATGTTGATAGTGTTTGCTAGTTCCTTTAGGATATTAGTAACCTTTGCGATGGTCCTCGAGCTGCGTGGTATTTTCCTCTTCCAAATACCATGAACTACTTGTGGAAAAAGTTCCTTGTTGAATCGAAAGATCACAACCAGAGTGCTCTTGATGAGTTCTCAGTTCTATGTTGTGACTCTGCCAGTTCTACCCTTCTGCATGGGTTATCCGGAAAAAATATGTTGAACTTTTTTGACATACTAAATCTATGCATCCACAACTCAGAAAACCATATATTCCTTTGAGTTGTCCCTCTTTAGTTGTATTCCGATCTCTGTTTATCAATTGATAGTCAAGAGTATGCGTGCATTCATTCGTCGAAGCCTATTATTCTGGTAGTCCGTGAAGCCATTCTATTCCGGAATGATTAGGAGAAACAAATTCCGGTACGTTATCCATTTCTAGGATTGGGTCGAAGTAGTAGTATCCCACAGATCAAAATGCCAATCCAGCTTTTGTTCTGTTCTACCCTGGAGCATTACCATCTTATGTCAAGATGTCATGGGAATTTTACATCGTCTTATGAATTCTTGATGTAGTGATACTCCTCGCCATCATCATTCATTTCTTGGTTCCGGGTTGTTGCAACGGGAATGCCGACAAGTGAACTATGATGTGTGAAATGAATACTCATAACAATTGTGTTGCTTGGCACTTAATGGACGATAACTTCATTCCTAGCATTTGGTTATCGAATCATCATTCTATGATTGATCGTGCTATTTTCCATATTTCCTGGTGCACTCTTCGATCAATGAGTTAGGATCACGTCCATCCCTTGCTTAGTTGATCGCATCAACTTGCCTCAAAAGCAAGATTGTTCTCGAGCTCAGTAGCATATCGGTGGTTCGTGATTTTTTTGAATATCCTCTCGAAAGTATCACCAGGTTGTTCCCTGACTGTTATGTCTAGCTAGTGATCAAGTTTGTTTCTTGTAACCACCCCTTCTCCAAGAATCTGTGTTGGATACTCCTGAACTAGTCGGATAAGCTAAATAATAACTTGAAGAGTTGGAAGATAAAAGCTTTATCTGACTCAGTTCATCCCAAAGGGGTATCCTTGAGTGTGTGTGTGCGTGTTAAAGAAAGATGATATCCTCATTGATTGATCCTCGTGATTAGTTTCCGGTGTTATTGTCTTATCCAATCTTTGATTTGAGTGTAGGCTATTGTCAAATCAAAATAGAACCAACAATATTCATAATGTTGTCTTACTCGTGGTCGATCCCTTGAGCACACACCGTTACATCTTTTGGTCTGACCAATACTATCACATTGTTCACATAATGGTGGAAGTCCAGTGATATGAAATTCCGATGAGTTGCTGTTGAGCCCATCAGCAACATTTTTGTCTCCTCCATGATTCATGTTGAACATCAAGCTAGTGTTGTAAACTTTTGTAAGCATTCTCTTCATGTTCCGTTCATGAAGCCTATGTTTGGATGAAATAAGTGACTTCCTCCAATTCATGTGCATTTGATGCAAGTTGCCGTCGTGAATTTGAGAAAGTCAATGTTGCTTCCTATGGAATCATCCCAAGCTAGTCATGCATATGTGCGAAGTATTCTGTGGTTTGCAGACTTGCAACCTTCATTCTATATGTATTCCCTAGCACCCCAAGGCACTGATTTATTTGCCCAAGGAAAAGGAGTTTGTTTTGTTAATTCTAGATCATGCACAAGACTCCGATATCCTCGATGATGGTTCCCGACCAGAACTCGGTAGTGTTTTGTTGTAAGATGATTATATGGTCATGCTTGTTTGGGACAGCGTGCTCACATATGTGTAGCAAAACCAGCTCATGTTTTGGAGCTTACTACCATAGTCCATTTCCCGAGAATCTCACAACGTTATCCAGTCGACATGTGTTGCAAACTTTCCTTTTCAGGCACGTGGATGTCTGAAATATCCCTTTACCAACCAGATCTGAATCTCATGCAGATATGATGGTTGGAACATTCCCAATATTTGCATGTTGTCCCCATCTTGCACCAACATTGTACCAAATCCCCATGGGCTGCCCTTCTCAGTAACTGTTGTGCAGGATCATCTTCAAAAGTGGACCTACCATGGGTCCCATCCATTTCGAATGATAATCAAATATCATCCATTGTGTTGTCTTCAACAAGGTAGTCCACATCATCCATTCTAGTCCGGGTATGCCATTCCTTTGAACTCCGCCAAACGATTGTTGGTGAATTGCCTTAGCCTGGTATGAAGAGTTTTAGTGATCCTTGTATCAAAAGTAATTATTTATGCCACCTCAGGGAATAATCCTATGAGTCACCTTCCCTATGAGTTACCTGCCCGCTACTCTGAAACCATGCACCATCTTACCTAAGCATGGAATTGTTGCCTACCAAATTGAACCTCCATCATCTGGCCTCCCATCCCTCTTGATGTGTGTTTGGACGCATCGGCTCAAGAGGTGTTCTATGTCTGATTCCATGAGTTGATCGTCAGTTGCTTGATCTTCGAGAAGATCGATTCTTCTAGAGTTTGCCCTTTCTTCTCGTTGTCATGTTGGATGGAGTTCTCAGAGCAAGTCGTCGAGAAAAAGATGATGATCGAATCCATGTTCTTATGAAGTGCAACCTGGATCATGGAAATAGTGTTAGCTTTGTGATCCCTCTGTCTTCTTACCTCGCGTCTTGAATCTCGGGACGAGATTCTTGTTTAGTGGGGGTTAGTTGTCACATCCCTAGTTCTGGTAAAGCTTAGTGCTAGCATCTTGTGTTCCATCGTGTTTAAGTTTCAATTAAACTTGAAGTGGGGAATGACCAAACCCTAGCACCAAATGATTGCAAATAGGCTCCAATAAAATCATTTTCAATGAACCCAAAATGCCTTTGAAAATGTTCATGATTTTTTATAAAGGTGAAAACCTCTGCCAAAAATGATGAACATATTTCTAGGTCATTCCTGGATTTTTGAATTAAATTTGTATTTGACTTTGGGCATTTAAACGCTATAAATAGTTTATATGCTCAAATAATGTTGGAACTATTTGTGGGTCACTGAAATAATTCAGAAAGTGCTCATGAATATTTTCAGGATTTATAAAATTTATTTGGTTTTCAAAAATAAATCAAAAGCAAATTACAAAATTGGAAAACATAAAGAAATAAAAGAGAGAGAGAAGGACTACCTGGCCACCTATTGTAGCCGGCCCAGCTGGCTGGCCCAACCCACCTGGTTCCTCATGTCATCTTCCTCCTGCCAGTAGGAGCAACTGTGTGCTTGCACGCGCGCGGCCAAGAAGGCCAGCTCCTCCCTGCCTGCCTACCCCCTCCCCAATGCGTCTGGATGACGCCACGCGACCCCCCAGACCCGCCTGGCTCTCCATCTCTCTCCCTCGAGCTCCCCCCTCTGCTCTCTCCCTCCCACGCAACCGAGCGCGCCGTCGCCACTATTCGCTGCCACCACGTCATAGCCACTGCCTTGCCTCGTCTTCATGCCTCAAGCTCCGTCTCCTCGCGCTGAAGCTCTCTGCCGAGCCGCCCGACACCGGGAGCTCCGTTGCCACGCCATCACCACCGTCTTCATCGCTACAGCCGGCGATCGCCGTCGCTCAATTCGTGGCAACGAGGACACCCCCGAGCTTGCCAACCCCTTCATTCGATCCGATGTGAGCTCCTGCATCGATCGCCCCTTTCCCTTGGATCTTTTCCTCCCGCTAACACTGTTTCCCGTCGCGGCCGAGAGCTTAGCTCCGCCAGCCATGTCGCCGTCGTGGCCACCATCACCTAGAGCTGCAAACGAGCACACAGACGTCCTCAACACAACGCCAGAAGCCCAAAACCCCTCTAGCTGCTCCTGCCATGCACCGCAGCACCATACCCGACCCGCCCGAACTCCGGCCGCCGCCGCGAGCTCGTTTCCGGTGAACTAAGTCCACCCCAGCTGCTGCCGCTTGCTACAATGAATGCGGGAGAGCACCTGCTCCAATCTATGCCTCTCCTCCGTCCATTTGGTCGTCGGAGCACGAATCCCACGCTGCCTCGTCGTGTCTGGTCGTCGCCGGCGTTTAAACGCCGGTGGTTTCACCCGCTGACCAGGAATTTGATCCCCCTGGGTCATTGACATGTGGCCCCAGCCCAACTAACTTTGGATTAAGTTTATAACTAAACTTCATTAACCAACTGACACACTGACTAGTGGGCCCAGGCTCCACTGATGGTTTAGTTAGTATTCATTTAATGCTAATTAACCTTGTTAATTAGTGGTTACACTAACACGCGGGTCCCACTGGTCAGGTTTGACCTGGACCAGCCCTGTTGACCGCTGACATCATAGTGACGTCATGCTCACGCATTAATTCTTTTTTGCAATTTAAATAAATCTTAAATGGTTTATTTATTTCATAAAATGTTATGAACTTCTAAAAATCATATAAAATCAACCGTAACTCCAAATAAAATAAGTTATGTACAAAATATTATCAGAAAAATCCAATCTATCCCTCTGTACCTTTTTCATGCATTTTAGAACAATTTATGGCTGTTGTTTAGGACATGTCATATAAAGGGCATTTAAACTTTCACATATGGAGTTTGAATTTGAACCTTGGGTTCAAACCAACTTTATTTAACTTGTTGCTAGCTACATTAGCTCAAATCACAGCGTTTTGCCATGTCATAATCATGCATCATATTATCGCATTGCATTGATTGTGTTCCTTCTCTGTTTGTTGGTGTTGTTCCCTCTCAGTAGATGTTGATCTGATGATTTTTTCGATAACACCGATGAAGAGTTATATCATCTTCAGAAGTGCCAGGCAAGCAAAACCACCTTGTTCATTCTGATACAATCCCACTCTCTCGCTCCTGGTCTCTTTTACAGCATTAGGACAATAATGATTCAACTGTTACATGCTGCGGTAGTTGAAACCCTTTCCTCTGCATGATCTGTCATTGCCATAGTAAATAGACGAAACCCACTAGCCTGAGTAGTAGTTGTTTGAGCCCTGATGTGCCTACTCATTCATGCCTGTTGTCATGATTGCTACTGCTTAGAGTTGATTCAGGTCCGATACATCGGGGATGAATTGCAATGGTGATGAACATGTCCTACTGTGTGTGAGCCAAGTGTGTGAACACCTTTTGGTGAAGGTAGCTGTGAGAGGCCATGTAGGAGTACATGGTGGGTTATCTCATTGAAACCGTCCTCAGGAACTGAGTTCTGTGTTTGTGATCCATGAACAGCTACTACCACATGTTGGGCCCTGAAATATGACCTCGCTCGACTTATTAACCCCCTTGTCCTCTGTCCAGGAGTTGCAAGTAGTTTCTGGTGTTTGTAGTATGCTGGATGCCGTGCACTGTGCTGACCCGAGGGGTAGGCTATCATGCGGTAGGCACGTGGCCCGGTGTACCGAGTCGCCCGTTCGGTGCCTCGGGAACCCTGCACACATCGTTCGGGGCCGTAAGTGGAAACATTGGCCGGACTCCATTCAGATGGAACCTGAATAGACGATAAACCTGGACTAGGGACTTGTGTGGTTAGTCAGGTCGTGGTCTACACCCACGTCGGCTTTCGCTTGAAGTCTGCCGAGCACATGTCGTGTGTAGACGCTAAATGCTGGAAACATGTGTGAAGAAGTACACCCCTGCAGGTTTATAAAATTTCTATTCAAATAGCCGCGTCCATGGTAAAGGACCTCTTCGTTGCCTATACAGTTCATAGACAAGTGAAAGTGGATACTCTAAAATGTGCAAGATAAGCGTGAGTGCTATGGATGGCATTCTCGTAGGGAGACGGGAGCGGGTCCATAGTGGTTTATTGATTGGTGAATGTGTGGACTCGTGTGCGCCACCTCAAAAGAGTTACATGCATACGTAGTTCAGGATACCAACTGAGTCAAAGCTGGCTTGCAGATGTTAAACTCCACCACCCCCTTTGTTGATACTGATGCATATGTAGCTAGTTCTGATGTAAGTTTTACTGGGTACATTTGTACTCATGTTTGCTTAATTTATGTTTTTGTAGAGAGACTTCAGTCTCACTAGTAGTTCCGCGTGGACTTCGATGTTTAGCTTGTTACCTCCGCTACGGTCTTGTGCCCTCGGCTGTGTCTTGTAGATAGTCAGGCTTCTCAGCCTTTTTCATTTGTAGTTGTCTGTACTCAGACAAGTTAAGCTTCTGCATGTGCTTGTTGCTTGTATGACTTGAATGTTGGGTCTTCAGACCCATGTTTGTAATATCTGGCTCCTCGGAGCCTGATGAATAAATACTTTGAGTCATAGAGTTATGCTATGATGCCATGTTGTATTTGCACATATCGAGCATATTGTGTGTATGTTATTGAAATGTTTGGTATGTGTGGGATCCGACAACGTAGTTGTTTATTCTTGGTAGCCTCCCTTATGGGGAAATGTCTACTGGTGCTTCCACTGAGCCATGGTAGCTTGCTACTACTCCGGAACACTTAGGATGGCCGGCATGTGTCCTTCTTCATTCCTGTGTCCGTCCCTTCGGTGAAATGTCATGCGGTATCTACCGGAGTCCTGTTAGCCTGCTACAGCCTGGATTCTCCGGAGTCCTGTTAGCCCAGCTGCTACAGCCCGGATTCACTCGCTAATGACCGACATGTTCGTTGCTGGGTAATGTATGCATGTCCCTGTAAGTTAGTGCCACTTTGGATTCCTAACTAGTCATGTCGGCCCGGGTTCTTTCACATATGGATGCTAGCGACACTATCATATACGTGAGCCAAAAGGCGCAAATGGTCCCGGGCCAAGTAAGGTGGCACCCGTGGGAATACCGTGCGTGAGGCCGCAAAGTGATATGATGTGTTACATGCTAGATCGGTGTGACCTAGGATCGGGGTCCTGATAGAGGCCATGGACGCTCGCGTTCCTGACCTTGAAGCAGGCCGCCGCCGCGGCTTCTTGGCTCCTCTGGCCTTTTGTGTTGCTTCATTTTGGATGCGCCAAGCTCCTCTTTCGGACCCGTCAAGTGTACAACAACTCGTGTGCGACTACGTGCATTTGTCAAGTACCCTGGAACCACCGATGCCTCCAAACCTCGAGTCCAACAACCACCCCGAGGATTCACCAAGACTGTCAAGATCGAGACTGCCCTGAACCATGTCGTATTGCCGGATCGTCAAGACCGTTTCAAGACACCAAGTACCACGTCCCCCGGAGCCCTCGGATCCGTCAACTTCGACCACAACATGTGTACGACTACCGTCGCCGAAGACTGTCAAGTCAACCACTACCACCGCTATGGATTCAACAAGACAACGTGTACCACTACTTACACTACGACCCTGCCGAGAATGTCTACTTCCCCTACACCATATTGAACTCGTTGTGCCCTGAAAATGCACGCTTCAAAGGTATAATGCCGAGACGACCACCCGTGGACCATATGCATATGATGTGTGTATGAGATGGTTGCATGTATCTGTTGCTCCCTGCACATGATCTATCGCTTGCACGTTCCTCATTGTTTGCTATGCGGTCGATCCGTGGGAACCCGGTAACCGGGATCATCCCACCATCTCTAGCATGTTCCGCACATCCGCACACTTGCTCTTTTGCACCGGTATCTCAATGAGTTGTCTGATCATCGAAATGTTTCTGTAGCACCATTTCCGTTGTCGTTGCCGTGGCACCTCTTTTGTTCCGCCACGGTGACAAGTGCTTCATAACATGCTCACTCCAACTTTTCCTAAAATTGCATAAACCTTGAATTTCTCATCCGCATCATGGTAACAACATTTTAAATGTTTAAAATTGTTGTTTGCATTAAACTACTAAATGACATGTGAGGATTTACGGAAATTATTGTTTGTTGTTTCCGGCCTCACTTAAACTTGCCTAGATAGGTAGTTCAATTATTTTTCACCTCTTTCCATGTTAACCAACATTTAATCTTGTCTTGTTCATAAACAAGAGTGAACTAAATAATTGAATGTGGCGCTTCGTCAATACGCAACTCGCTGCATATTGAACTCCACTTAATTTGTAGTGTTGTTTGTTGCACTTTGCCATGCCATGAATCATTAAACTGGACATGCATCATACTTGGTTGTGCATGATGATAGGTTTATGTGTTGTTTGTTTATTATGTCATTTTCCTCTTTCCGGTTGCGCTTCTCCTTGATAGTTCCAGTTACGTTGCGAGTCTGAGGATTCATTCGACTATGCCTGTTCGTCTACTTCATGGATTCGATCTTCTTCCTAGCGGGATTTCAGGCAAGATGACCGTTACCCTGGATCTCACTACTATCTTTGCTATGCTAGTTGTCTCAATGCTGTCGCTATGTCGCACTACCCACCACTTGTTTATCAAGCCTCCCAAATTGCCATGAGAAGCCTTTAACCTTTTTCACCATCCCGGCAAACCGTTGTTTGGCTAAGTTACCGCTTTTCTCAGCCCCTCTTATAGCGTTGCTAGTTGCAAGTACAGTTGCAGGTTGTTCAATGTCGCGAGATGGCTATCATGGGATATCACAATATCTCTTATTTAATTAATACATCTATATACTTGGTAAAGGGTGGAAGGCTTAGCCTTTTGCTTGGTGTTTTGTTCCACTCTTGCCGCCCTAGTTTCCGTCATACCAGTGTTATGTTCCTTGATTTTGCGACCCTAACACGGTGAGGGTTTATCTGCCCCTCTTGATAGTTCGCTTTGAATAAAAATCCTCCAGCAAGGCCCAACATTTGTTTTACCATTTTCCTAATAACAACTAAAAACTTGCATACGGACCGGTGAAGGAAATATGCTAGAATTGTTATTTATATTTCCGTATATCATGATAAATGTTTTTTTTCATGCTAGAATTGTATTAATCGGAAACTTAGTACATCTATGAATACATAGACAAACAGAGTGTCACTAGTATCACTACAAAAAAAAAACACATCCGTGACATTTTGGGCCGAACGAAATTTTTTCCTGTCAAACTTATGACACTTCTATGACAATAATTGTGACAAAACATGGTATCATCATAGATGTGGTGGGGTCCTACTTCCATGATAAAAAATCATGACAGAAAATGGGCTTTTCGTCCTAGGCGGGCCGGAGACGCAGTTGCATGACATTCTTTGGGACGTCCATGACGGAAAAAACCATGGTAGAAGCGAGGGCGAGGAAAATATCGGGGTGTTCCCGGTTACAGTGGGTGGTTGGGGCCGAGCGATGCGCGTTTCTCTCATGCACGCACGTGAGTGGGTGCGAGGTGTCGGGCTCTAACTGAACCCTAGCGAGGCGTCGGGGTCTAACTGAACACGAGCGATTGCACTGCAGGCTACGCGTTTCTGAACCCGAGCGATCGATCGATGGCTGTTAACTGAACCTGATCGAGCGATTCCTTCGCTATTGCTACTAACTGAAGCCGATCGATGCTGCCTCTGGATGAACAATAAGCATTGCTGGGGGGGTTTGGATGAACAGTTCCTGGTGGGGGTGGATGAACAGGACCCCGTGTTGTTGCCTCTGGATGAACAGTGAGCGTTGCTGGGTGGTTTGGATGAACAGTTCCCGATAGGGGTGGATGAACACGACCCCGTGGTGTTGCCTCTGGATGAACAGGACCCCGATCGATCGAGCCAGTTGGTGCTGGATGAACAGGACCACCCCGTGGAGGGCAGGATGAACAGTAGGCGGGGGAGGGCTGGATGAACAATAGCCCGTGGAGGGGTGGTTGAAGAAGAGCCCGTGGAGAGGGTTGGTTGAACAGTAGCCAGTGGAGTAGCATGCGCTGGAGGCTGGATGATGTCGACAGTGGATGAAAAGTAGCTCGTGGAGGCTGGAGGGGGTCGAAGGTGGAGATGAACATATCCCGTGGAGTCCTATTTTGTGGTACGCCACACCCCTCCCGATGAACAGGACACCTGTTTCGACCGTAGCGCTCCAACACAAGTCCGTTTCCTCCGTTTTGCGGTACGCCACACCCCTCTCGATCAATAGGACCCCTGTTTCGACCATAGGAGGTCTGTTTCCTCCGTTTTGCGGTACGCCAAACCCCTCCCGATGAACAAGATCCCGTTTCGACCGTGGTCGGTCGAAGACAAGGCCGTTTCCTCCGTTCTGCGGTACGCCAGGCATCGTTTCCATCGGCTGTTCCGTCCAAGCCCTCTCGATGAACATGACAACGCATTCCGTTCCGACCCAGCCGGTTGGCTCCCCATGAACACGACGAGGACGCAGTTTCTTCGTTCCGACCCAGCCATGTACACGAGCCCTGGCCATACGTATGCGCGAGTAGGCGTTCGAGACCCTGCACGTATGTACGTATGTGGCCATATTTTTTTTCTTGCACACTTGCCGATGTACGTATGTGTACGTGCTACATGCGCGCCTCTACTATGACACGTGCGCGCCTCTACATCGACCAGTTTGTACATACACGTTCACGACCAGAATGACAATGCTACGTACGCTTCGACCAGGTGGGTCCCGACTGTCAGGCACTTCCTTGCCTGCGAAGATGTAGCTGGTGGGTCCCAGCAGTCAGGGGGCGAATCATTTTTTTGCCCAGACGCACTTCCTTGCGTGCGAAGATGTAGCTGGGGGGTCCCAGCAGTCAGGGGAAACGATTTTTTCACGAAATACGGTGGCCCGTCCGGTGGGTCCCCACTGTCAGGTGGAGGAATAATTATTTTATGCTTAATAAGGAGACACTTCCTTGCTGCGGCCGGAAGGATATAATATGATAGGATGAAACAACGAATGAATTAATATGATAACCATGGAAGAGAGATCTTGAACGAACCACCGTAAGAATTGAAGAGGAACGAATAAAACATGAGAAAACACCGGGAAGGATCAGCAAATAAACGAAGATGCTTGAGAGAATTTAGATCCATGAGAACAAAGAGATTATTAGCTGATTAGAGGATCCTTGATCTAAGAACCGGTATGACAGAGACTGATAACTGAAAGCTGAGAATGAATAAACCTGAATTGATGGACTCCAGATAGGTGAAAGGAATTCTCACAATCAAAACAATTATGAGAGGATGGCAACAAGCTAGAATCACGCATCTCTGAGAGAACGAATAAGATAAGGAGGAAAAAACTCTTCTTCGGTCTTCAAAATCTGAGAATTACGACGAGAAACACCACCAAATTGTTGAGATACTCCGGGATGAAAATTATAAAGGTTGAATGAACGATGAGAAGAATTTGAAAGATCTTGGAGAAAGACATTTGACTGATGATAATTCATTCTTACGTCAACTTTGAAAAGAATTTGAAAAGCTCCAAGAAAATTTGAAGAGTGAGGTAAGATCCTGGGAAAAGACCTGTGGGTTAGGGCCCACTCAAAAGAAACACCATAGAATGATTTAAAAGAAAGAATGCACTTGTTGAATTAAAAGTCTTGAATGAGAGAACGTTCTCGAAGATATTGAACAACTGCAGAGCGGAAACACGAATCTTTGAGATATCTTGAGCACTCCAGAACAATTGAATAGCGAGAAATGACTGAATATGAGGTGCACCGGCAAGAGAAGGTATTTCAAACGAGGAAAGGATATGATCAACCAAGCTTGAATTGGTTCCACCGGAGAAGAAAAAGAATTAAGAATGATGAACGTGTAGAGCATCTTCACGAGAACCACCGGGTAAGAATATTGACGAAACAGAATGGGGAGACTTCATATCCAATAAAAGGATACTTGATTAAGAAATCTGATTCCTTGAAGAAAAAGGGGTGGGAGGGTGGGAAAAACAAAGGCAACTTGGAGACGGAAGAAATGAACACCGTTGAGAAGAATTGATACTTGATCTTGCAGATGTTGAAATGAACGGATCCACTTGAAGAGAGACACGCCGGTTGAAAAAGGATTGACATGACAATCTCGATTATCAAGAAGGATTAGTATTCACATAGGAGTATGAGAACACCGTTTAGGAAAGGTATGGAATCAACATTTGACCTCGAAGCAACTCGAATACCACAACTCAAAACAAAACAAAGGATTTGCTTGTAGAATAAGCCGGAACAAACATATGATAGAGATTTCATCCAAAGTTTTCGTGGTGGGGCCTACACGGGCTCGATCGTACAACACCATCATGTACAAGGCAGTGCACATGACATACGAAGCGTCCCCGAGTCGGCATAGCCAAGGACTCTTTAAGACACAACGAGATCACTGTAAAACCAACCGCGGATAGGCGGACCACTAGACGTCGAACCCCAATTTCATATCATACATCTGTCGGAAAGATATCCTAAGGGCTACTTGAATTCCCACTTAAAAACTCCTGAAACTTTCCGGTTATGCAATCAGGTGTTGGGGATACAGGGGAAGCATAATATCTCACCCAAAACTAACAAATCCTACATCCAGCTGTATCCATCCTTCAACACATAACCAAGAAGACTTCGGAAATTGTTTACCTCAACCTTCGAAAAGCATCCTTTATACGAGTTATGGCAAAACTCCCGAACTCCCGCCCCAGTACTGGGTGGCGTCGAGGTTATCTCACCAATAACTGCATAAAAGAGATTTTCGATGTCGGTGAACTCAGGTATTCCAGAACTGCAACGATAAAATTGTGACGACAACACCTCGGAGCTCAACTCCCTGGGACACTGCCACAACCCCTAAATGTCAGGAGGCACCAAGAACAATGTTCTCATCACAAAACCATCGGAACAATTCCAAGATACCCGCGTGATCCTAAAATTTTTTTAGTGAAATTTGAGAAGAGAAGAGTCAAAACTCTACGTCAGGATGCCTCACCAGAGCGACGAAGGGACTGAGGAGTAAAAAGAATCCTACTCTCCGATATATATAATCCTAAATGACTCAAAACATTTTTCTAGACTCAACAACGCCAGCGATTCGATCAAGCAGGGGGCTCCTAGTATCTCAACAATTTGGTGGTGTTTCTCATCGTCATTCTTAGATTTTGAAGACCGAAGAAGAGTTTTACCTCCATGTCTTATCCGTTCTCTCAGAGATTCGTGGTTCCAGTCGATCCCATCCTCTCATAATTTTTTCGATTGTCAGAATTCTTTTCACCTATCCGGAGCAATGCAAGATTCTTTTCAATTTGTTTCTTCGGAGCCCATCATTTCGGAAGACTTATCCATTCTCAGACTTCAGTTATCACTCTCCAAATCTTACCGGTGCTGCATTCAAATATCCTCTAATCAGCTCGTGATCTCTTCGTTCTCATGGATCTAAATTTCCCTCAAGTATCTTCTTTCGTTCTCTAATTTTCCCGGTGGTTCTTCATCTTTTATTCGTTCATTTTCAATTCTTACGGTGGTTCGTTCAAGAGTTCTCTTCCTTGGTTATCATATCAATTCATTTGTACTTTCCAAATGCTAACGGTGGTTCGTTGAAGTCTTTTCTCAAGTTTGTGCTATATCTATCTTAATCCTTTCTACGAATATAAGTAGTATGTCAAATCCATTGCTTGTCATCAATTTAATTGGTGAAGGATACGCATAACGTAATTCTTATTCGTGTTTCATCCAAGTGATCAATTCCTTATTCCGGAAGCTCATCAAATTCTTGGCTTAAATTGTTTCATCTTTTCTTTTCCCGGAATTCCAACCTCTTTCAATTTTATCACCATGGAGATTCATCTAAATCGTTAAAGGATTCACCTTGTGTTTTCAACTTCTCTTTCCTTTCGTTTGATCATTCTTTTGTTTACCGGAGTTCTTCATGAAGGTTCTGCATGATGGTTCATAAAGGATTTAATTCCTTTTCTAAGTGTTCATCAAGATTCTTTTCAGAGGAGCTCAAGCATTCTTCATCTTGCAATCCAGAGTGCAATTCTTTCTACCGTATCATTGGAGGTGGTATTATGTCACTCTTTGATAATTTGAGTTCATGTTAAAGGATTCACATGTTGTTAAGAATGAGGTATTCTAAATCCATCAACCTCTTCGTTGGAGTTATCTTGGGTTATATTTCACCTAAAGCCGTCTCTAAGGATCGTTGCTATTTATGTTGCTTATAAGTGACCCAAGTTCTTCATTTATCCCCCCGGCGAAATAGTCTAGTCTCTTTGTTTATATCAATCCAATCTGTTGTTTCCGGTAGTGGCAGAATTTCACCTCATAGTTTTGAGATGTTCTCCATAATCCCACTACAAGCTTACTCTTTTCGTTGTTGGTTTTCCAACAACTACGTTCGACCCTTCTCCTAAAGATGCTTTCAAGCTCATTTGAGGTAGAAGATGTTGTTTTCTTCTCCGTTCCTTTACTTCCATTATTGTATTTCTTCCAGAGGCATTGTGATGTTGCTCTCTTCACACTTCATCTCGGATTGTGAGGATCATGATTATTTTTCATGCTTATCCATTTAAGCGGAGTGTCGTGCCCCTTTGCTCAAGTCCTTTTTCATCCTATCATGTCTTGCATCTCTTTTCTACCGGAGTGCTTTCAACTTCGTTCATCGTTGTTGCTTTCTTTCTTTCAAGTTGTTCAACTTTTCAAGGTTCTTTGGTTTCACTCGTTTGTCAGAGAAGCAACTTAGTTTTACCTCTTCTCTTTCTTTTCCGTTGTCCCTCCGGTGCCATTCTAGATCTCGGGACGAGATCCTCTCCTAGTGGTGGAGTGTTGTAATGCCCCGAGACCGATGTGCCAGGTGTCCTCCAGTTATTTGCTGTTGTTGCCTTGTAATTTCTTGCGTGTCATGCATCTCATATCATGTCATCATGTGCATTGCATTTGCATACGTGTTCGTCTCATGCATCCGAGCATTTTCCCCGTTGTCCATTTTGCATTCCGGCGCTCCTATCTCCTCCGGTGCCCCTTTCTACCTCTTTTCGTGTGTGGGCATTAAACATTTCCGGATTGGACTGAGACATGACATGCGGCCTTGGTTTACTACCGGTAGACCGCCTGTCATGTTTCGTGCCATTTGGACTTCGTTTGATACTCCAACGGTTAACCGAGGGACCGAAAAGGCCTCGTGTGTGTTGCAGCCCAACACCCTTCCAAAGTGGCCCAAAACCCACCTAAACCTCCTCCATCATCTTGGTCGCTCGATCATGATCGCGTGGCCGAAAACCGCACCTCATTTGGACTCTCCTAGCTCCCTCTACCTATAAATATGTGCACCCCGTCCATTTTCGCGGACGAAACCCTAGAATTTCCCTTCGTGCCGCGCCAGACATGTTTGACCCCGCGCCGGACGTGTCCAGCCGCCGCCCCGTCCAATCCTGTCTCGCCACGTGGCTCCGCCGCCGTCCCCGCGCCGCCTGGCCCGAGGCGCCCAGATCCGGCCCTCCCGGCCCGGTTCGTTTTCGCCGTCGCTTGCGCCTCCCCGCGCCTCCTCGTCCCTCTTCTCAGCCGCGCTCGCCCGCCGCCGTCAGCCGACCTCGGCGACCAACTCCGGCGACCGGTTCCCGCCGCCCTGCTCCGCCGTTCGCCGCCGGGGAGCCGGATCCAAGCTCGCCCGCGCCCCACCGCGGCTCCCCGTCACCGCCTAGCCTGGATCTGGCCCCTCCGGACCGGGATCCGCCGTCCCCCCTCTCCCGGCACTGTCCTTTCGCCGGCTCGCCGGTCCAGCTCGCCGGCGACGCTCCTGGAGCGCCACCTCCTGTCTCCCCGATCCAGGAGGGATCGGGAGGAGGGAGACCTCCAAGTGGGCCACGCGCTTGAATCCGGCCCAGCAGGCTAGCGCCGGCCTGCCCCGCCTACGTCCTCTCTCTTCTGCAGCTGGGCCGAGCCCACGTGGTGAGAACCCGCTATCCTCTGCCCGTGCGTTGTGTAACTATATAACGCTCATCTGTTTTTTTCCTGAAAACGGCTAAATCCCAGTAATTTTTATGCATATTCATCATGTCATAACTCTGCATTCGTAGCCCCGATTCATGCGTGTAGCATATCAAAATGTTCGCCTCGACGTGTACATCATTTCATCTCATTGCATCATTTTCATTTGAGCTCATCTTGATGCACGAAATGCTGTTGGAAGAGGGCTATGTGATGATTTTGGCAGATCTGTTTCAGCAACTGGCATTTTGTCATTTTTGCCATGTTTAATGTGTGCATGATATGATCCTGAGCTCTACATGTGTTTTGCTATCTGCCATGCCATCTTTTCAAAGGTGCTTGCCATGTATTTTTGTGATCTTTGTGGTGACTAGCACAAGCTTGCAAAGTAGCGTAATCGGTAATGCTGTTGCCAGGGACTTAGAATTTCACAAAGTCCTTGTCTTGTTTTTGTTTTTATGCCATATGTTCATGTTGTTTCCTAGTGATTCGTGCCTCTTTTGAGGATGATCAGTAAGGATGTTTTGTTAACATTGTGGTGCTCTATCCATCCATGGCTTTGTTTGCAATTATGGAACACCCTATCTTGAGTCAATCGAGCTCTACTTTTTCTATAAAAATGTTCCTGGCAGATTGTTAACTGGTTTAGCGATTTTTCCGAGGTTGTTGCTATTTATCTGTGCATGCTATGTTGTTGTTCCTGCCATGTCTAGCTTCTATGCCATGTCTTCTTGATGAGTGTATGATTAGATTGTCATGTCATGCTTTGTGTTGAGTGCATCGAGTGTGTAAACATGCCTACTTGTTAATCTGTTTTTAATGCTCCAGTTTTTCACTAAGTCTGAATCTGTTTATGTTTTTGCCATATTCACATGCTTGCAATTGTATTCTCTGATCCCTTTTGGCTCAAGGTCACTAAGGGAGTTTTGTTAAGTGCTTTGAGTAGCTTCATGCCATGCCTTGCTTTGCCATAATATGTTCCTGTAGCATGTAGTTTTCATGCTCTAAAGTGTGCTTCCTGATGATAAATTCCAGACTTGTGTTAATTTCACCATGTCTAAAACCTGTTATCATTTGCTCTTTTGCCATGCTTGTTTGAACCTGTTAATGAGTGATTTAGCCGTAGCTAAGTGTTCAACTTTTATCAAGCATCATGAGTGGATCCCTTCCATGTATTTTGTTGCCATGTTTGAGTGCTGTAGCATATTTATCTTGATGCGTTTAGTTGGTCACTTGCTGATTATCGCAGACCGGTGCCATACTTGTTTTGCTTGCCATTTCCAAACCGTGCATCCGATTCCGGTGTTCTTTATATCGATTTCAACCGAAATCACCTCAACTTTCCAGTGGCACTCTTGGATTTCCATGTTGAGGCCATATTCCATCATCCCTTGTCAAATCTTGCATATGCATCACATATCGCATCCCGCATATCATACCATGTTTGCATCATGTTGTTTGAGCATTGCACGTGGTTGATTGTGTTCTGTTTGCTTGTTGTTCTTGTTTGGGTAGAGCCGGGAGACGAGTTTGTGAACGAGGAGCCTGTTGAGTTCACCTACGAGGTTCAAGTCAACTCTGAGAACTTTGCAGGCAAGATGACCATACCCTCGAAATCACTTCTATCTTTGCTTGCTAGATGCTCGCTCTTTTGCTATGCCTATGCTACGATGCCTACCACTTGCTTATCATGCCTCCCAAATTGCCATGTCAAACCTCTAACCCTCCATGTCCTAGCAAACCGTTGATTGGCTATGTTACCGCTTTGCTCAGCCCCTCTTATAGCGTTGCTACTTGCAGGTGAAGATTGGAGATCGTTCCTTGTTGGAACATGTTTATTGTTGGGATATCACTATATTATCTTGTTATCTTAATGCATTTATATACTTGGTAAAGGGTGGAAGGCTCGGCCTTTTGCCTAGTATTTTGTTCCATTCTTGCCGCCCTAGTTTCCGTCATATCGGTGTTATGTTCCTGGATTTTGCGTTCCTTACGCGGTTGGGTTATAATGGGAACCCCTTGACAGTTCGCCTTGAATAAAACTCGTCCAGCAATGCCCAACATTGATTTTACCATTCGCCACCTAGCCTTTTCCTTCCCTTGGGTAGGCCTTCCCAAGGGTCATCTTTATTTAAACCCCCGGGCCAGTGCTCCTCTAAGTGTTGGTCTAACCTGTCAGCTGCCAATGGCCACCAGGGGCAACTCTGGGCTGGCCTACCGGAACCTTGGACAATCCGGTGTGCCCTCAAAAAGAGATATGTGCAGCTCCTATCGGGATTTGTCGGCACATTCGGGTGGCTTTGCTGGTCTTGTTTTACCACTGTCGAAATGTCTTGTAACCGGGATTCCGAGTCTGATCGGGTCTTCCCGTTAGAAGGAATAAGCTTCGTTGACCGTGAGAGCTTGTGATGGGCTAAGTTGGGACACCCCTGCAGGATTTGAACTTTCGAAAGACGTGCCCGCGGTTATGGGCAGATGGGAATTTGTTAATGTCTGGTTGTAGAAAACCTGAAGTTGACCTTAATTAAAATACATCTACCGTGTGTGTTACCGTGATGGTCTCTTTCCGGCGGAGTCCAGGAAGTGAACATGGTGTTGGAGTAATGCTTGACGTAGGTTGTTCTAGGATCACTTCTTGATCATAGTTGTTCGACCGTGCTTTGCCTTCTCTTCTCGCTCTCATTTGCGTATGTTAGCCACTAAATATGCTAGTCGCATGTTGCAGCTCCACCTCATACCTTTACCTTACCCATAAGCTTAAATAGTCTTGATCGCGAGGGTGTGAGATTGCTGAGTCCTCGTGACTCACAGATACTTCCAAAACCAGCTTGCAGGTGCCGTTGAACCGAGCAGGTGATGCAACCAAGCTCAAGGAGGAGCTCGATGAAGATCTTGTCCTTTGTGTTGTTTCATTCTAGTTGATCAGTATTGGAGCGCAGTTGGGGTCGATCGGGGATCTGTGTAGCTTTTGGGATAGTCTTCTTTTATTTTGGTTCCGTAGTCGGACCTTGTTTGTATCCGGATGATGTAATGCTTTATTCATGTATTGTGTGAAGTGGTGATTGTAAGCCAACTATGTATCTCTTTCCCTTATGAATTACATGGGTTGTGTGAAGATTACCTCACTTGCGACATTGCTTTCAATGCGGTTATGCCTCTAAGTCGTGCTTCGACACGTGGGCGCGGTCGGTCCTCCCCAATCCTCGTCGCCGGCCTCTGCTTCTGCGTATGGAAACGACGACGAACAGGGACAAGTCGCCCGTCTGCGTTGACCCCCTCCTCTGCCTCGTGCGAAGCCGAGTTCCAGCAGGGCGTGCGTGGCCCACCGCCAAGGCTCGGCTTCCTGGAGCCCGATGCGAGGAAGCCCATCCTTCGTTTGCTCCTGTGCAGCCCAGTTGGGGCCAGTTTTGGCCCGAGTTGTGTTTTTTTCCGCAGAATGTTTTAGCTTATTCCAGAGAACGCCCGTTTTGCAGAAAAGTCCCTTAACATCATGCATTTTATAATTCACCAACCGTGCATCATATTAAAATAAATTATATATGAAAGATGCTTAGTTTTTCGTCTAGTTTCATAACATGTCATTTTCATATATGTTTAAAATGTTTAAAATGCTGTTTGTTTAAATTTCCTTAAATAACTTGTTAAAATGATTTAATTCTTAACTAAATAACCGTAGCTCCAAATTTAATAAACTTTATATGCATTTGGGGTAGAAAAATGCCTAGTTTAACATGGTTGGTTCACTTTGCATGTTTAACAACTCTAACATTGTGTTTAGGGCAGAACAGTACCAAACCTAATATATGCGTATGAGGATTCTTCCGAACTTGTTGCTTGTTGTTCCGGCCTCATTTAAACTTGCCTAGATAGGTAGTTTTCATTTGCTTCACCCTCTTGCCATGCAAACCAAGTTTTTATATTGTTGGGTACATAAACTAGATCGAAGTAAATAAGTCACGTGGTGTTTCGTCAACATGCAACGGAGTTGCATATGGAGCTCCACTTAATTTGTAGGATTGCTTGTGCATTTTTCCATGCCATGCCTCTTTAAAACGGACATGCATCATACTTGAGTGTGCATCATGCCATGATTATGTGGTGGTTGTTTACTATGTTGTTTGCTTCTTTCCAGTGTTGCTTCTTCGGGTTGGTTCCGATAATGTCGCGTTTGTGAGGAACCGTTTGACTACGTCCGTTTGTCTTCTTCATGGACTCGTTCTTCTTCCTTGCGGGATTTCAGGCAAGATGACCATACCCTCGAAATCACTTCTATCTTTGCTTGCTAGTTGCTCGCTCTTTTGCAATGCCTATGCTGCGATACCTACCACTTGCTTATCATGCCTCCCATATTGTTAAGCCTAGCCTCTAACCCACCTTGTCCTAGCAAACCGTTGTTTGGCTATGTTACCGCTTTGCTCAGCCCCTCTTATAGCGTTGTTAGTTGCAGGTGAAGATTGGAGTTTGTTCCATGTTGGAACATGGATATCTTGTTGGGATATCACAATATCTCTTATTTAATTAATGCATCTATATACTTGGTAAAGGGTGGAAGGCTCGGCCCCTATCCCTGGTGTTTTGTTCCACTCTTGCCGCCCTAGTTTCCATCATATCGGTGTTATGTTCCCGGATTTTGCGTTCCTTACGCGGTTGGGTTATAATGGGAACCCCTTGACAGTTGGCCTTGAATAAAACTCCTCCAGCAAGGCCCAACCTTGGTTTTACCATTTGCCACCTAGCCTTTTCTTTCCCTTGGGTTCTGTAGACTCAAGGGTCATCTTTATTTAAATCCTCGGGCTAGTGCTCCTCTGAGTGTTGGTCCAACCTGTCAGCCGCCGGTGGCCACCAGGGGCGACTCTGGGCTGGCCTACCGGAAGTTTGGACAATCCGGTGTGCCCTGAGAATGAGATATGTGCAGCTCCTATCGGGATTTTTCGGCACATTCGGGTGGCTTTGCTGGTCTTGTTTTACCATTGTCGAAATGTCTTGTAACCAGGATTCCGAGTCTGATCGGGTCTTCCTGGGAGAAGGAATATCCTTCGTTGACCTTCAGAGCTTGTGATGGGCTAAGTTGGGACACCCTTGCAGGGATTTGAACTTTCGAAATCCGTGCCCGCGGTTATGGGCAGATGGGAATTTGTTAATGTCCAGTTGTAGAAAACCTGAAGTTGATCTTAATTAAAATACATCAACCGCGTGTGTAACCGTGATGGTCTCTTTCCGGCGGAGTCCGAGAAGTGAACACGGTGTTGGAGTTATGTTTGACGTAGGTTGTTCTAGGATCACTTCTTGATCATAGTTGTTCGACCGTGCTTTTGCCTTCTCTGCTCGCTCTCATTTGCGTATGTTAGCCACCAAATATGCTAGTCGCTTGCTGCAGCTCCACCTCATACCTTTTACCTTACCCATAAGCTTAAATAGTCTTGATCGCGAGGGTGCGAGATTGCTGAGTCCCCATGATTCACAGATACTTCCAAAACCAGCTTGCAGGTGCCGTTGAACCAAACAGGTGACACAACCAAGCTCAAGGAGGAGCTCGATGAAGATCTTGTCCTTGAGTTATTTCATTCTATTTGATCAGTAGTGGAGCCCAATTGGGGTCGATCGGGGATCTGTGTAGCATTTGGGGTAGTCTTCTTTTATTCTGGTTCCGTAGTTGGTCCTTGATTGTATCTGGATGATGTAATGCTTTATTCATGTATTGTGTGAAGTGGTGATTGTAAGCCAACTATGTATCTCTTTCCCTTATGTATTACATGGGTTGTGTGAAGATTACCTCACTTGCGACATTGCTTTCAATGTGGTTATGCCTCTAAGTCATGCATCGACACGTGGGAGATATAGCCGCATCGAGGGTGTGACATCAGGCTGCCCGTTTCTTTTGTTCCACCTCATTGCAAACGGTTCATCCGAGTGAACTGTATGGTGTACATCACACACACCTTGATTTGCCTGACCGTTTCATTTGTGTTCCCTAATCACAAATAGTTCATCCAAGTGAACCATATGTTGTACATCGCACACGACTTCACCAGGCTGCTCATTTCTTTTGTTCCGCCTCATCGCAAACGATTCATTGGACTGAACCGTATGCCCTGGATCGCACACGCAACTAAAATCTGAACTGTCTTTGATGCATCCTCCATTGCAAACGTTTTGCACCTTTTTTGATGGTTTTTCTACATCCCCGTTTGTGATGAATGCATCAGACACAGTTTCATGAAAGGGTCTCTGATCGTAGTGTCGTGTTAGCAGCATCCTGCCGTAGTGAGAAGAAGAGGAAGAAAAATAAGAAGAGGAAGAAGAAGAAGAAGAAGTAGGATTAGAAGCTGAAAAAAGAAGTAGGAGAAGGGGGCGCCCGGGGTCGAGCGGGTTAGGGGGTTCCTCGTTGTCGATGGAACCATAAATAGTAAGTATCGTCAATGCAAGATACATGTGGATGTCGGTGTCGAACACTACATCCACATCCCACAAGTGACGCTAGCATTCGGCGTCCCACAGCAACAGTTCTCGGTGTCGATGGCGGTTGAACACCATTGCGTATTTGTCTTGCAGCCTCTGCAATGATGATTAAAAGGCAAGTGTTGAAACTTGAAACACCCAAACCGACTCAAGTTGGTTTAGTTGTTTGAACTTTCAAAACTTTGCTTTAATCCTCATCGAAAAGGCTGCCAAACAAATTCGCCAAGGTGTTTGACCGTCATCGGCGACCAGAACTATTGTTGCGGGACGCTGGGCACCGGCTTCACTTGTGGGATGTGGATCTAATGTTCAACATCGAGCGCTGATGATACTTGCTATTTAGGGTTCCACCGATGCCAAGGAAACCCCCTAACCCACTCGTCCTGTTGTAAATATTTAGTTAGGTTGACGGAAAAAACAAAATTGCTATGTTACTCATCTTTCGATTTAAATGTGCAGTTCGTCACTGTGAGGGTCTCGTGTTCGATGAGCTCTACCCCTGCGTTCATGGGTGAGCACAAATGGCATCTCCTCCTTCCCCCTTCATTTGCTCTATTCCGGTCTTCGTGCCGATGAAACTTGCTAGCTATAGGTGTCTTCAATCATTAGTATGCGTGACCCCTATGCGTCTCCCATTTGAAAGAGTTACATCCATAAATATGCATGCATTTCAATATTTATTACCGTGATTCTTTTGAATTGTCCAATGTTACCCATGGACAGCTCGAGTATGTGTAGATTGGATTCGTTTTCCCATATGCTCTGCTTTCTTATCCAATGCATAATTTCATCAGTGCCTCCCTGTTGTTCTCCGGGTACACATCCTCTCTGCTTATTGCCGAGACGTGTATCAGGAGCATAGCAGGGAGGTGCTACCGAAATTTTGCGTCGGATCCGTAGGAGAGCATTGGAAAACAAACCCAATCTACACATACTCGGGTGGGATTAGGACCTATCTTTACCAATTAGCATCTAGGTTGCATGGACGTAATAAAGTGACAAACTCCATTAACTGATGAATATATACATGTTGATATATATATATATATATATTTTTTTCTTATCTGTCTAGTAGCTAGGAAAGATGACTGATCGTGCATGGATGTACACCGGTCACACTAGTTAGGAAGACATGACCATTGAATGGTTAACAAAAACCAAGGGGTTTCTCGGAGCCGCATTTGCAAATGGCCAGAGGACAGCATGGTGCCCCTGTGCCGGGTACAACAATTGGCACAAGAGGATAGAGGATGAAATAGGCAAACACCTACAGAAGAGGGGTTTTACATTAGATTATATGGTGTGGACATTTCATGGGGAATCTGCCGTACGTGCCAGAGCTGAGGTGCTTCATCATGGCACCGACGAGCATGGTACCAGGATGCAAGACATGTTGCAAGGCTTTGATGATGCTTAGGACTCGGACGGTGATATGGAGGACTCTGCAAAGGCCTTCAATGAAGTATTGGAGTCTTCAAAACGTCCTCTCCACGAGCACACTGAGCTTTGTCAGCTGGATGCCATCTCACAAATAATGGATCTGAAGGCTCAATTCAACTTGGGCAGAGAATGCTATGGCGCAATGATGATAGTATTTGGATGTTTTCTACCCAAAGGCCATGTACTACCTGCAAACCTGTACCAGCCAAATAAAATCCTCCGTGCTCTTAACATGCCCTATGAGAAGATACATGCCTGTGAGAAAGGATGTTCCTTGTTTAGGCTTCAGTATGCGGACTTGAAGTATTGTCCCATTTGCATGTCATCCAGGTATGTTGTGGTAGAACATGGTATGGGTGAGAAGACACATACCAAAATCCACGTTAATGTTCTTCAGTATATGCCAATCGTACCAACACTTCAACGTTTTTTCATGGTCGAAGAGACGGCCAGACAGATGACATGGCACAAAATGGGCAAAAGAACCCAACTAGATGCAGATGGGAAGCATATGATGGTGCACACATCGGACGGTGAAGCATTGAAGAGCTTCGATGCATTAAATGATGACAAAACGGAAGATCCGAGACATCCTCGAGTCGGCATCAGCACGGATGGGTTCAGTGTGTTTGGTCCGACGGCAGCCAAATACTGTTGTTGGCCCGTATTTGTCTTTCCACTCAATCTCCCCCCGAACAGAATATGCAAAGAAAGAACATTTTCCTGGCGTTGATAATTCCAGGGCACAACTATCCGGGGAAGAATACGAATGTGTACATGCAGCCGCTGAAGGACGAATTGCAAGAAGCCTGGGATAATGGGTTCAAGACATATGACGCCTTTAGCAAACAGAACTTCATACTACGTGTCTAGTACATGTACTCGACACATGACTTGCTGGAGTATGCACTATTCGTTGGCTGGTGTGTGGATGGAAGGTTCCCGTGCCCCACATGCAAGGGAGCTCTTGAGTTCCGTTGGCTTCAAGTCGGTCGCAAGTTTTCTTGCTTCGACATACATAGACAGTTCCTGGATCCTCGCCATAAGTTCAGGAAAGACAAGGAGAACTTCATCAGAGGTAGAGTTGTCAAAAAATCTGCACCACCTACATTGACAGGCCAAGAGACCCTGTATCAGTTAAAGGCTCTCGAGCCAGATCCAGAGCGTCCAGGGTATTTCAAGGGGTGTAATTCGAAACATGCATGGACTCACAAGACATGCTTGTGGGATATGCCTTACTTCAAAGACCTCCTTTGCCCACACAACATCGACGTGATGCACACTGAGAAGAATATCACCGAAGCACTTTTTGGTACATTGTTCGGCATAGATGGGAAGTCAAAGGATAATACTAAGGAAAGAGTCGATCTGGAGGCGCTATGTCATAGGCCTTTACAAAACATGAAAGAACCGAAAGGAAAGCAAGACTGGACGAAGCCAAAGGCATGGTTCAATCTTGGAAGGCCAGCTATGAGGGAAATTATCTTGTGGGTGCAACAATAGTTGATGTTCCCCGATGGGTATGCAGGGAATCTAAATAGGGGAGCGAGTCTTGATAAATTGAAGATATTTGGTATCAAGACTCATGATTGGCACATATGGATAGAGCGGGTAATGCCGGTGATGTTGCGTGGTTTCATCCCTGAGGATGAATGGCTAGTACTGGCAGAGCTGAGCTATTTCTTCCGTGTTCTTTGTGCAAAAGAACTATCGCATGGCCTGCTAGAAGAATTGGAAGAGTTGGCACCAGAGTTGATCTGCAAGTTAGAGAACATCTTTCTGCTGGGCTTCTTTAATCCAATGCAGCACTTGATTTTGCATCTCCCAACCGAGGCAAGATTGGGAGGGCCTGTGCAAAATCGTTGGTGCTACGCCACTAAGAGGATGAAGAAGACGCTATGATGAAAATGTAAAAGTAAACATAGAATTGAAGCATCCATGGCTGAGGCATTCATTACTGAGGAGGCGGCAAACTTCGTGACAACACAATACGAAGCCAAAAATCATCATTTGCATAATCCGAAGCCTCGATACAATGCTGACGAACCTTAAAAGGGTGGATCCAACCTCAGCCTATTCAAAGGGGATCTCGCTCCAGCCGGTGCTTCTAATTCCTTAACGTTGGATTTCAAAGAATAGCATATCATTTTGTTGTATATCTTAACCAACCTAATAGAAGTGCGACCGTACATCAAGTAAGTTCTAGGTACATTGTTTTGCAACTTCTAATTCGTTTGAATTGCTCTTATTCCCGGATAAATTTGATACAGTCGATACATCGCCAAATTCTCGTATGGAGCGGTGATCCAAAAGGATTCTGTCAAAGAGTATGAGCTTCTGGCAAAGCATGGAGGCGGCTATCCCGGTTTCATCTCTTGGTTCAAACAAACGGTAATTTCCATTAGAACATTTCATTTCTTCGTCTAATTTGTGGCTAATGCAACAATCCCTTTCGTATTAAACTTGTAGGCTAATTTTGAGTTAATGGATGCCAAATTGAGACAAATCGCTAATGGTTTTGACTTTAAGGTCCAGTTATTCGACAAAATGACATCAACGGGTATCACTTTAGTACCTATGGCAAAGAGCTATCTATGGCCGACCGGAAGTCTACATATTGTTGTGTCTCTACTATCGGCGAAGGAGATAGCGAGTATTATGGAAGAGTTGAAGCAACTTATGAACTTCAATTCTGTGGTGCAAACCCACCAAACGTCATAGTCTTCAAATGTTATTAGTTCCAGCCGAAGGAGACTAGAAGGACTCATGAATACTTAGGGGTAGTGGAAATCAAAAAAGGCACCCATTTGGATGTTCCCGATGTCTATATCATGGCTCAACAGGCAACCCATGTTTTCTATCTATCGTGGGCCTATCAAAGTGATCCAAATCTCAATGGTTGGGATGTCGTTTATGAAGTGCCACTACGTGTTAGACCACCTCCCCCCAATGAAGAGGATTACAAACCTCATATTAACCCAAACACATATGAAGGTGAATTCTTCGAAGAAACACGTCTTTCCAAAAAAACATTTCAAGAACCGCTCTACTTCACCCCAGAACATTGAAGTAGACAACGACAGTGAACCCGACTTCACCCCAAGTGACTCAAGAATAGAGCTATGCTACCCGACAACGGTGCCAGAAACAGGTCTTGATAAACCACAAGTATAGTGGATCGCAACCGTTTTCTTGGGTAGAGTATTCAAGCCAAATTTATTGATTCGAAACAAGGGGAGCAGAGGGAGTCTTGGATTAGGGGGTCCTCATGTGTTCGGTCTATTCGACATGGGCTGGACTGTTGGGCCGTGAAGACAGAGCAGAAGATTATCCCCCGTGTCCGGGTAGGACTCCCATGTGTGTGGATGATAGGTTTGGTGTCTAGGTGTACTATTTCCTTCCTCCGCAAACCGACTCTGTACAACCCTATGCCTCCGGTGTGTATATAAACCAGGCTAGACATCTAGGGTTTATCCATCATGATCTCGAGGTAGACCAACTCTTGTAACCCCTATACACACACCGAATATAATCGAGCGGGACGTAGGGTTTTACCTCCTTTAGGAGGGCCCGAACCTGGGTAAACATCGTGTCCCTATTGTCCCTTGTTACCATCGATCCTCAAACACATAGCTTGGGACCCCCTACACGAGATCTGCCGGTTTTGACACTGACATTGGTGCTTTCATTGAGAGTTCCGCTGTGTTGTCGACGAAAGAATCGATGGCTCGCCTCGTCATCGACGACGACACTGTTTTCTGGGAGACCTTTGTCCATGGTCAACTCTTTGTGTTTGGTGGCTTTGTGCTACGTGCCAACTCGACCGGTCACCTTGAGCAGGTCGATAGCTACACCGCTGGTCACCAAATCAGGTTTGGAAGCTTGAACTACATTGCCGATATTCGAGGAGACCTGATCTTCGAGGGGTTCCCGGCCTCGGCCGCCGCTCCCCACACACACGAGGGAGGCCCTTCGGATCCATTATCAGATCCCGTCTAGGGGTTGATACTCATGTCCGCCCCGTCCTTAGATCCGTGGCGGACCACTTCGTCCGAAGACGGGAGGGTGAACCCCGCTGGACTCTCTCCCATCACGGTGCTTCTAGCTGGAGACCCAGATGCGACCATGCTGTCGGCAGACCCGGAGTCAAACGGTATTGTCCCCGTCATCGGGAAGCCGAAGTCACCTCTGGATACCAACTCTGAACTCTCGAGGTCGCGTCCATCGGGCTCGGTCAAGTGGTTATCACTGAGCCTAGTTCCGCAGATCCTTAGACGCCTGTCCAAGTTTCGCTCTAAAACGAAATCATGGACTTAATACAATCTCCCGCCATCTTGGAAGTGTCAACTCCGAACTACGCCCAACTTGAACTTGGGTTGAGAATGGGGAATTTTATGTCCCACCTACCACCCACTTAAGATCCACTGTTGAGGATCTAACCGACATGCTAGACTACGTCTCCGAAGACATCGATGGCATGGACGACGATGTCGAAACCGAACCAGGTAAAAACTCGCCCATCACCGGATGTTGGACGACCACTTCTACTTATGATGTATACGTGGTGGATACATCTGACAAGAAGGACGACGATGGAACTCAAGATCCAAACGAGGATAAGCCCGTCGATGAACCACCAAAACGCCAACGTCAGTGGCTCCGCTCACGATCGCGTTGGGGAGAGGAAAGCAATACCGGCGCCAGAGATAATGACACTCCGGACAATGCCAAAGACCTTGACCACCCTGTTGAGCCTGCGATCGAGCAGGATGAAAGGGAAGAGGGTCAATACAGCCTCGAAGAACTCACCGATCACGAGGATTGAGAAGATAGTAACTACTTACCTGTCTCTGAAGAGGATGTTAGCCTCGGTAACGAAGATTTCATTATCCTAGAGGAACCCCTCGAACAAGAACGCTTCAAACGACGGCTCATCGCCACCACACAGAGCCTGAAAAAGAAACAACAGCAGATTCAAGCCGAACACAATACGCTCATTGACATATGGACTAGGGTCCTAGCCGCCGAAGAAGGATATGGCTTTGAGCGCCCAACAAAGAGTTATCCAAAACGCAGGCTACTGCCACAATTCGACGATGAGGCCCTTGCACCAATACCGTCAAAATACAATCAGGCTGATCAACAAGACCGGCCACCATGTGGACGGGGCAAAATGGCTAATTATGCCGAACACCGGCCCGCGTCCCCCTCTCCATAGAGGCAAGGAGATAGCGGCTCCGGGCTATATGTATGACCTACGTCAGGACCTGACCAACAGAGCTGGCCAGACAAGATCAATCAATGGATCAAGAGGACGTGCCCCCACACGGGATGACGACCATCAAGCCTGGCATGACAAATATAACTAACTTCGGGGGTCAGCACCGAACACAGATGTCACCCGAACTTCGTCGTGATAACGCTCGATATAGAGGTGCCGCACACCCCATGTGCTTTACCGATGAGGTAATGCAGCACCAATTTCTGGAAGGGTTCAAACCCGTGAACATCGAGCAATACGGTGGAATGACAGATCCCGTTGTATGGATTGAAGATTTTCTTCTCCACATTCACATGGCTCGCGGAGATGACATCCACGCCATTAAATACCCCCCTCTAAAGCTTAAAGGACCAGCACGACACTGGTCAAATAGCCTCCCAGAGAACTCCATTGGAATTTGGTAAGACCTAGAGGATGCCTTTCGGGCCAACTTTCAGGGCACTTATGTCCGGCCACCGGATGCTGATGATGTGAGGCACATAATCTAGCAACCCAGAGAGTCAGCTCACAAACTTTGGAATCGATTCTTAATTAAAAAGAACCAAATCGTGGATTTTTCGGACGCCGACGCCTTAGCAGCGTTTAAGCACACCGTACGTGACGAATGGCTCGCCCGACACCTCGGTCAGGAAAAGTCGAACACCATGGTGGCTCTTAATGCACTTATGACCTGCTTCTGTGCAGGCGAAGATAGCTGGTTGGCTCGTAGAAGCAATAGACTAGCCACCCCGGCACTTCTGAGGCCAGGGATGGCAATGGCAGGCCACGGTGCAACAACAACATGCGTCGAAACAATAATGGAGAAACATAGGACATGTAAATAAACGCCGGATTCAGTGGCTTCAACTCGGCCAGTGGAAAAAGTCGTTCAAAGGTAATCGGGACGGTCCATCCAACTTGGAAAAACTACTAGAGAGACCTTGCCAAATTCATGGCACCCCTAACAAGCCTACCAACCACACCAACAGAAATTGCTGGGTTTTCAAGCAGGCCGGTAAGTTAAATGCCGGGCATAAAAGGGAAATGACCTCAAAGCGAGGATGATGATGAACCTCGCCTACCAAACATCGGGGGACAGAAACAATTCTCCCTGAAGGCGAAAACGGTGAACATGATATATGTCACCCACATCCCGAAGAGGGAGCGCAAATGCACATTATGGGACGTCTACGCCGTCGTGCCTTTCGCCCGAAAATTTAATCCATGGTCGGCTTTTCCGATCACCTTTGATCACAGGGACCACCCAACCAGTATCCGTCACGGAGGTTCGGCTGCCCTGGTACTCGATTCTATCATCGACGGGTACCATCTCACTAGAATTCTTATGGACGGAGGCAGTAGCCTCAACTTGATCTACAAGGATACTATCCATAAGATGGGTATCAACCCATCAAGAATCAAGCCTAGTAGCACTACCTATAAGGAGTGATACCCGGCGTGCAGGCCCGTTGCACGGGCTACTTAATGCTGGAAGTATTATTCGGCTATCCAGATAACTTCAAAAGTGAAGAATTTATCTTCGACATCGTCCCTTTTCGCAGGGGTTATCATGCACTGCTCGGACTAACCGGTTTCGCTCGCTTTAACACAGTCCTGCACTATTCTTATCTGAAGCTAAAATTGCATGGACCTCGGGGCGTCATCACAGTAAATGGGAATATGGAGCGCTCCCTCTGTACTAAGGAGCATACCGCGGCCCTAGCAGTCAAAGTACAGAGCTGCCTCAACAAGCCAAACAACTCATCGGTCATCAAGACCCATGACACTGCTAAACGTGTCTGAGCCGCGTTACAATGCGGTAGCTCGGCAGAACCTGAGCTCGAGTAGCAGTTTAGCCTCTGACGATTGCCCCACAAGGTTGCGGTGTATGTACCTCATGTACACAATTACGCCCTTAAAATACCTTGTGCAGCGCCAGAGGCACATTGCGGAAAAGGCCAATAGTACAGCTAGACCCTATTCGGACCTCAAATATTCATGCACTGTAGGTTCCTCTTTTTAGCAGACGACCATTGGACTCCTCCCCTTCAAGGATATCTCACAAAGGAGAAATGACGTAGACGTGCAACAGGGCATTATTGGGATTCTTTAACCATTTCGATTAGGCTATGTGTAAACCTTTCCCTTGTATAAACTTTTTCATGTAAAATGACCTCGATGTTTTTGGCATTATCTGTAAGAACACGGCTCAACGTATTAGTCAGGGTATAAAGGAAACATTTGATTACCACTTTATTTGGTAGTTATTTTATTTTATATTATCATTTGTATCCCCTCCCTACTTTAGACTGCCACACGTGCATTAGTCCGGCCTTAACACCGAAGGCTGTATTCGGTCCTGCAAATTTCAAGTCCGAACACCTATAGGGAACATCTTGGTGTCCCGAATATTGCATTATATGCATTGGCTCCGAATCATGTCTTTGGTCTATAATTGGGTTGCCCGGCTCCTATGCTTACCACCTTACATTTCGCTCGTTCAGCTAAGGTAGTAAAGGGAGAACATGCGATTGTATTTATGGTTTGTCCGGTCAAGTACCTCAGTAGAGAAAGCCGAACACTGAGTGGTATTATACTAAAAATTGTTAGCGATTCACCCCGTGTTATACGAGGGGCTGGTCTTCGTGCAGCCGCGTGGGTAAGGCACCGTAGTCTGGATAGCCGCACACGCACAAGGGGCTACTACTTAGCTCCACAGTCAAACTCCTATGGCTAAGTTAAAGTAATACAGCCGCATAGTTCGATTGTCTGGTTCACCTCGCGGACACCTCCTTTATGGACCGAGACATTGGATAAAGTGTGGTCACACATTATGTCGAACACCCCTGTAGCATCTACATGGGGGCTGAAGCCGACGACTAGCAACTTTCAGAAATATAACAATAAACGACCGCGCAGGAGAAAAAATCGCTTGAAAACACGCACAAACTATATATATATATATGTATGTATATATATATGTATATATATAATAGCATGGGTTCATAACATAGTTTCCACTACCCGAAGACATTCAATCAAATATTACGTACTTGGAACATTGAACCTCTATCACTCGGGCTCCATCTAGGACATCATCGAAGTACCTCTCCGGCTTCCGATGATCCTTGGCTTCGGGCGGACCCGTGGTTGCCACTTTGGTGGCCTTCATCTTTGCCCATGGCATTGTGACACCAGCGAAGGCCATCTGGGCATCCTCTATGTAGGCTGGGCGCTTTATAGCATCAATCTGGGGCCGCGCATCGACAAGCGGCTTCACCAAACCAATGTAGCAGCTCAGAATCTGCTCGGCCGGCCAGAGTTGTACTATTAGATCCTTCATGGCCAAGTCGACCACCCTATGCAGATCCGTCAGCTGCTTCAGGAAGAGCCTTGGCAAGCTGAGATGACTTGTACGAAGTCTTCTGCTCGAAGGTTTCGCATTTGCTGATGGCATCCTTCAGCTCCTGCTCGACTTCAGCCACCCGAGCTTCGTGTTGGCGGCAGGCAGCTTGCTCGGCCTCCAGTTCTGCATACGCTTTCTCAGCGGCTGCCTTATTCGCCTCCGCCTCTTTCTTGGCCTGGGCGAGGGCACCTATGAGGGTCTCGACCTCGGCTGCGCCAACTATGATCATAGTCAAAGCATTTTAGTAGTTAACCTCTCAGTATACATATCACTTCTGACATAAAAATAATATTTTCACATCATACGCATACCTTGCATCTCATCGAGCCACTTATTAATGCAGTCGATTTCCTCACTTGCCACCTGAAGCTTCCAATTGAGTTCGGAAACTTCTATGGCTTGGGCGGTTGTCGCCAACATGGAAGCCTATTTTCAATAACAGCGCAGTGTATTACTCTCCTGAATACTATGTGGATCCTCTGACCGGTTTCTTTTATACCGACCAGAGTCTCAGGGGCTACTGTCTGTATACAGGTTTATTCTTCTATGTGCAAAGTTTTTTAGAACATTATGCCGCATACCTCAAAGCCTATCAGTAGGCTGCGGAAGGCTTCGTTCACTCTTTTTTTAGCAGACTGAACCTTCTCCATAACCACACCCATCAGGGTGCGGTGCTCCACCATAACGGAAGCACTTTGCAGTGCTTCCTCCAGGGCATCGGGTGCCTCTGGATTAATGAAGGCCACCGATGGAGCTATTGCTCCTCCCCCTCCTTCGAAGGGGGTTGCTTATCTAATCCCAGAGCCATTCTGGTCTCCTAAATGGTGTTCGGTTGGGGCCCAGATTGTAGGGGCTCCCCTCCATCAGTTGTCATAGGGGCCGCCTCCCCTAGGTCTTCGGCAACTGAGGTTTTAACCTCGGGCGCTCTCTCGATGACTTCGTTCGCCCCCCTTCGGGATGACACTTTGGTGTCCTCCATGGCGATACGCGAGGGGGCTCACTGCAGCGTGTCACTCTCTGCCATTTCGAACGACAAAGATTTCCCCTCCGATAATGGAGTATGCGGGAGATCGCTGGGAGGGCTGAAAGGAAAATAACAAAATAACTTACATAATGGAAGCAGGTAGACCGAAGATAAACAGTAAGTTTCTAAATACTTATGATTCGGCCAGGGGCTTCACCATGGGAGGTTTCTTGGGGACTAGTTCGGACTCTGAGTCCGAACTGTCCGGGAGGGTCAGCTTCCCTCTCTTGGGCGCCTCACCCTCCGGGTCTTCGCAGTCTTCCCTCTTCTTCTTCCTCCCCTTACGGGGGGAGCCACTTTCCACCTCCTCCTCCTCTTCTTCCTCGTATCCCTCGTGGGAAGATAGGGCTTCAGTCTCTCCAGACACTGTTTTCTGAAGGACCCTTGTGGCAGGGGCCGCTCTTTGCTTCCTTGCCCTTCTTCTTCTTGGTTTTCTTCTTCGGCGCCAGATAGGGCGCCAGGACCAACATCTCCGTCAGCTAGGGTGTGGTCGGGTCCTCAGGCAGCGGTGCCGGACAATTGATCCGCTCTGCCTTTGCCTTCCAGATCTGTAAGGAAAGTAGACAATATAATTTCTATTATAACTGAATTATTGACTGGATAGGGCTTCGAAAAGATTATGCTTACTGCCATGGCTGGGTTCTCAATGTCGAGTCCAATGTCCTCGGTCTTCTTTGGCTAGTTTTTCTGAGCCTTGAAGAGTTGCTTCCATATATCTTCATGTGTGGTGCCGAAAAAGCGCTTCAAGGTCCGTGGCTCCTCCGGATTGAACTCCCACATGGTTGAGACTCGGAGCTGGCAAGTAAGGATGCGGCGTAGTAGAATCACTTAAATCACATTGGTGAGACCGGTGTTCTCACCCAACATGTCAGAGATGCGCTTTTGGAGTATCTTCACCTCCGGTTTGGACCCCCAATCAAGGCCCTTGGCGGTCCATGAGGCGAGTCTCGTGCGGGCGTCGGATCTAATGTCAGGAATGGTCGCCCAGTTGGCGTCGCGGGGTTTTGTGATGTAGAACCACTCCTACTGCCATACCTTGACTATTTCTACAAATGCCCCTTCGGCCCAGACGACGTTGGGGAGCTTTCTTACCATCACCCCGCCACAATACGCATGCTGTCCATCGACCACCTTTGGCTTCAGGTTGAAGACCTTGAGCCACAGGCCGAAGTGTGGGTGGATGCGGAGAAGAGCCTCGCACACGACTATGGAAGCCGATATGTGGAGGAAGGAATTTGCGGCTAGATCGTGGAAATCTAGCCCGTAGTAAAACATAAGACCCCGGACAAAGGGGTGGAGGGGAAATCCTAGCACGCGAAGTATGTGGGGGATGAACACAACCCTTTCACCAGATCCTGTAGTAGGAATGACCTGGTCTTTGTCTGGAATCCTATGCACGATGTCCGCGGACAGATAGCCCGCGCTCCGGAGATCCTTGACGTCCTTTTCAATGACGGAGGAGGCCTCCCAGTTGACCTTGGAGCCGAACCTGGCCATTGCTGGGGTGGGTGGCAGCGGTGGAGAAGCTCGGAGTTGTCGGTGCTGGAGCTTGGAGATTAGCATACGGATGCTAGAGGAAGGCATGAAGAAAAAGGAGGGGTCTTTACCCTTTTATGGCTGGTGAAAATTCCAAGCGTCCCCTCTGAAGCCATAAATCTCGCTCGCTCCCAACGAGATCGTGCGTAAGTTGCGGTTGGGTTACCCAAACTATATTGACGGGAATCCCGTATTGGGCGGGTGTAACATCCCAAATTTTCAATTTGGAATGTTATACAGTAGATCATCATTGCATATCATAATTTATTTCAATTTGGCTTGATCCTAGAAATTCTACGCAACTCAAGGACCCATGGAGAGAGTTGGGAATTTCGTTATTTTCACATTTGAGTTTTTCTCGAATTTTGGAAAGACCATCGTTTGACTTTAATTATTTTATCTTCAAATATTTTTTTATAAAAATAAAAGAGAGAGGATAAAATGACTTCCTCAAAATAAAGAAATATTGGAGATTTAGTGTTAAAATCAAATATGAGTTTTATTCGGATTTTTATCGCTATTTTATACGAATTAGGAAAAAATAAATGTTTTTGAAAATTGTATTAGAGTCCCAAATAAATGTTCACTTTGTCCGGTAGATTTTTAGAGGACGGGGAAAATTTATTTCAGAATTTTTGGAGTCCGTTTAGTATTTCTTTTCTTTCT
This sequence comes from Triticum urartu, assembly GCF_003073215.2. Lineage (NCBI taxonomy): Eukaryota > Viridiplantae > Streptophyta > Magnoliopsida > Poales > Poaceae > Triticum > Triticum urartu. The sequence goes on from NC_053025.1 coordinate 351,844,837, forward strand.
TTTTCTCCAAGTCAGAATATAAAAAAACAAACCGACTCCGGGCCATACCCGAGCGGGACTCCGCCCGGGGGGGCTTCATAAGCTGCACCGGCCGAGCCCCGCAGCCCACAGCCCGTGCCCCATCGCCAAACCATAGCCGTCGCCGCCGCCGCCGCCGGATCTCGTCGCCGTTGACCACCGGTTGACCGGTCGGTCTTCTTCGTTTAAACCCTGATTTTTTTATTTTCTTTCCAGTTTATTTCTTCAGAACGGTTTTTCTGTCGGTTTAACAAATGGTTTTCACCGTTTAGCCGCAGATAGCGAACGTTCGTTCGTTAGCCTGTTCGTCAGTTTTTCTTTTTCTCGGATTTTTTTCGCGATTATTCTCGATTGCGATTTCTGATCCGATTTTAGTTTTAGTTTATCTTTTCCCTCGTTTATCTGAATCTGGCGATTCAAGCGCCTAGAGTTTCGTCTCGAAGCCCTCTTTCTGTTTAACCAACTTAAACAAGTTTTTGCTACTATAAAATATGACTTTAGTCCAGATTAGTAAACGAAGCTTGTTTCTTTCGTAGTTTGAGTTTCGTTGGTTCGTTTGATTTGATTGTTTTTTCAAACTAGAGTTCTTAAGTTGAACTTTATGGTTAGATCTTCTTATTTGAGTTTTTACCCGTGCACCTTGCTTGAGTGCTTATTGTATGCTTTTTTGATTGCGATAGAGTACCCAGAGTGCGAAGCGTGCTACTACGAGTCTCTAGGTTTCACGGATCATCAGCAAGGCAAGTAACACTTTGATCATACCTCTTTACTGCCCAATTTTATTGCATTAGATCAATCCTCAAACACTTGCACGGATAGGATCTGATTAAATTGTGGTTTTTGGGAAGTATATGAGGTAGAACCTATTTGTCGTGGTTCTAACTCTGACAGTGATGTAGGGGGTGAGTATGGAGAGGCTAGATCCTAGCTATTGGGAAGTTGTTACACGCGAGGTTTACGAGTCCAGGCCCTTCTCGGAGGAAGTAATAGCCCTACGTCTCGGAGCCCGGAGGCGGTCGACTGGATTATGCGTGTATGGATTACAGGGGTGCGAACCCTTCCTACTGAGGAGCGGGGTGGCTTATATAGAGTTCGCCGGCCCCCTCCTGCCCTCAGTAATGCAGGGTTTAAAGTACATTTAAGGTGGGGCGTTACTGGTAACGCCTCTAATAAAGTGCTCTAATGACCATGAAGACTACTTAACAGCTGACCGTTTGCCTACGGAGTGACTGTAGGCCTCCTGGCTGTCGAGTGATTAGCTTCATGGTCGAGTGGTAGCTTCTTGGTCGAGTGTCTTGAACCTGTCGAGTGGAGTACCTTCAAGTCGATTGATAGGTGATTTCTTCTAGGTATGTCCTTGGGTAGGACTCCTTGGGACGGATCCGTGCTCCTACCCCAGGTACATAGCTTCATCATTAGCCCCCGAATGGATCGAGGTTAGAGTGGGGGAAGAGTTGGGGATCCTTTCCGACTGGTTCTTTGGGGCCGTATGAGTGCCTCGTTTAAGGTCAGTTGCCGGGGATGACATCACCAACCTCTTTCAGTCGCCTTGATCCATTCCAGGCCCTTCGTCGAGTGAATATCCTTGCTTGCGACATGCCGAGTGTTGGTGTGAGCGGGATACTCTGTTTTTGGTGAGCGGTTCTGCGGCCCGCGGATCTCACGGGATTTGGATTTTGGGAAGCGCGCGGGACGGGAGCAGCCGCAGTAATCGGAAGTGATAAAGCGGAAACTCCTCGATCCTCGCGTCGCCTTTTTCGCCACGTACTGCGCGCGCGTCTGCTGCGGGATTTGACTGGACTGTCTGGGCCTACCAGTCAGCCACTCGGGAGCATCCCCTTATAAGTTGCCGGCTCGGGGTTTCCAAGCCGCGCGCTTCTCTTCTTCTTCCTTCTTTCTTCCTCTCTCTCTTCGCCAGCCCTCCCGCGACCCTCGGCCGTACCCTAGAGCCGTTAGCTCATGCGACACCTCGCCGGTGACGATGGTGAAGGGCAAGACCACTGCTTTGGAGCGCGCGAAGAAGGCGGCGGTGGCGGGGAAAGGAAAGAAGTCTTCACGAGGCGGATCTTCTTCCCGGACCACCCTACCCAAGGGTTGGATTCAGGGCGACTGGATGCCATCAGTGCTCCGGCAGGAAGATCTCGACGACATGGTCGAGGGAGGAGCTATTCCCCACGAGGCTGCGCGTCTCCCGGGGATGGAGATCGAGCCGCAACCCCGCGACGGTGAGTGCGTGCTCCTCGCCACCCACATCGACCGAGGGTTTTCTCTGCCTCCCCATCCATTCTTCCGGAGCTTCTTGAATTTCTTCGGAGCGCAGCTCCATCACTTTACCCCCAACTCCATAGTCTACCTTGCCGCGTTCATTTCCATGTGCGAGGCCTTCCTGGGTTGCCGTCCGCATTGGGGGCTTTTCAAGCATATCTTTACTTGCCGTCTTAGTCGGTTAAAAAGGCCAAGTCGAGTGATGAGAAGACGCAAGTGATCCAGCTGTGCGGGGGCCTTGCGATCCAGACGAGGGGGAAGAGCTGTTTCCCCTCTATCACCTTCCCGGAGTCGGTCCGCGGTTGGCAGTCGACCTGGTTCTACTGCCAGGACTAGGCGACCCCTGGACAGTCGACTGGTCTTCCTCCTTTTTCTCTCGACCGAGCCGAGAAGCCCGTCTCTCTGAAGGTCACGCCGGAGGAAAGTGCCCAAGTCAAGGTATTGGCGGGTCGAGTGGTTGAGCTTGTCCGTGAGGGAGTGACTGGGATGGATCTGTTAGAGGTCTTTCTCCAGAGGCGCATCCAACCGCTCCAGGCGCCAGACCACCCGATGTGGCTATATTCTGGCCTTGACGACACCACTCGGATCCACCCGGAGGAGGTCACCGACGAGATGCTGGAGGGGTGGCTGTCAAGCATCACGGGGAACAAAGACAACCCCCGAGGAGCGAGAAGGGTAATTCCACTCGACAACTCATATGAAGTGGATCAGGTATGTCTTTGTGTCGGATATCTGGCCCTCTGTATTAGCCTTCTTTGGGTAAGTCGATTGACTTTCATCTTGTCTGTTGTCTTCCAGGCTACCACTGAGATGTACTCGACGCCCAATGGGGCACAAGGGTCGACTGAAGAAGGTGAGGGGAGCGGAGGCGAGAGCGGGGACGACCAGGTCGAGTGGGAGTCCGACGGCGAGGGAGAGGAAGGCGACGACATCTTCTCCAGCGAAGAGGAGGTGGAGGCTGAACCCTCCCGCCCGGAGGGACGGTCCAAGCTCGCCCACGATCCAGCGCATGAACGTGGCAAGGCGGCTGCTCCTGTTGGGCAGTCATCGAAACGCCCTCGGACTTCTTCTCCTCCGCCGGCCGGGAAGGCTCCCAAGCACCCACGAACGACACCCATGAAGATAGCTGTTCCCACCATTTCGGTGTAACAATAACACCTGCTTTCCTTTGTCGACTGTGGACGGATCCTTGGTCGATTCACTGGGTCAACTGACTAACTTTCGAGATTTGCAGTGGTGCAACTTCTGAGGTCTCCGCCAGGAACGACGACCAAGAGATGGAGGACGCTGTCACCTCCAACCCTGGTACGATTACTGACGTCCTGCTTACGAGTCGACTGAAGCGTTGGTCGATTGAATGTTTTCCTTGCAGCTCCTCCTCATGTTATCGACCTCCCGGACGACGACGACAACGCACCACTGAGGGTGAAGAGGAAGAAGAAGGCGTTGGCTAGCAAGACTCCGCAATCCACTCCGGCGCCTGAGGCCGCAGTTCGGGATGATGGCGAACCTACTCGGGCTTCCGTGACTTTCGTTGTTCCTCTGACGAGTGTGCGGCCTTCAGCGTCGACTACAGATCCGTCTTCGCTTTTTGCTGCGTACCCCGTCCCTGAGGACCAAGCGGCTGCTGCGAAGGAGGCTGTACGCCAGGCTGGAGTCATGATGGAATAGGTCAAAGTGGCTCGGGAGGCTTGCCAGGCGGCTTATGACGCAAGCTCGGCTCTTCAGAGCAATGTCCAGGTCAGTCGACTTCAACACTTGGTCTATTTTGGTATGTCCTTTGAAGAATCTCTTTTCCGAAGATCTTTAAGTTTGTACACCCACTGGGTGTGTTTGCCAGTTTTTGGACGAGTGGGGGCACGCTAAGTGCACCCACTGGGTGTAGTCCCCGAGACTACGGTCGACTGCTGGCAGTCGACTGTAGTCTTTAAATTGAGTCGTAGTTGAGTTTCTTCGCTCTGTCTGATCGGGCCATGTCACATGGAACGGTATCCTGTCGACTGCGGGCAGTCGATGTCTTTCTCTCTCTCCCTTTTTTTTACTGGGTGTAGGCTACTGTCGAGTGTTTCGCTTCGGCTGTAGTCTTAGAAACTCCATTATTGTCTCTTAGCTGCTCGGAAGCAACTTGTCTTTGACTCGACTTCAGGGGTCGGTCGGGTGGGATAGGAACCGGTGGGGGCACGCTAAGTGCACCCACTGGGTGTAGTCCCCGAGACTATGGTGGACTGATGGCAGTCGACCGTAGTCTTAGTATTTATTGTCTTTGTTGCTCTTTTTTTTACTGAGATTGCAACTCCTCCCCTTCGACTTCAGAAGTCTTGTGATCTTGGAACCCGCTTGGCTGACCTGGAGAAGCAGCAAATTCAGATGAACCTCGATCTGGAGCTGGCCAGGATGGAGCTGCAGAAGGTCAGAGACGGCGCCGCAGGTAAGACGCCTTTGTCGACTGGTTAGTTTTCAGGTTTGAGTATCTCTTCGCTTTCTCCGACTCAATCATCATTTTTGCAGAAAAACTGAAAGAAGCTCTGGCGAAGAAGGATTAGGACTTGGCTGCTGCCCGTAAGGAGGCTGATGACAAAACCGCTCTGGCCGCGCAGAAGCTGGCTTCGGTCGACCAATTAGACGGGGAGAACACCAAGTTGAAGACCGCTCTGAAGGAAGCCAACAGGGAGTGTTCGCGTTGGAAGAAGGAGCACCTCACCCTGAGCGAGAAGATGGAAAGCATCGCTCACAGAAGAGACGACCTGGAGAGCTACTTGAGGAGCTTTGCCAAGAAGCTGTACATCAAGCTCGAAGGTGCACAATCAGTTCCGACTGGTTCTTTTTTTTGTGTCGACTCAGTTTTATGAAATTTGACTTATCCTTGGGTCGTGCATGCAGAACTTTGCCAGAACTTCGAAGAGGAGACCGGGGGGATCGAAACAGGTTTGGATCCAATCAACTCTCCAGTGCAAGACAAAGGTGCCATGAACCTGCTCCGACTGGAATCCCATGTTGACGGTGTCGTGGATTACTTGGCTCGACTGAAGGTCGCCATGACGCGGATCGACCCGACGCTTTGGCCAGAATCCACGCTCCAGAATGATCTCGAGTCTCTGATGACTCGACTCAACGGAATCCCTGACCGAGTGCAAGAGTGGAAGAAGTCTTCAGCTCGGTGTGGTGCTGACATGGCTCTGTCTCTGGTCCGCGTCCATTGCAAGGAGGTGCGGGAGGAGAAGCTGGCCGCCATCCAAGTCGCCAACACGAGGAAGCACAACTTCCAGGACTTCATGGAGACATTTATTGCTGCTGCTACCCGCATCGCAGATGGGATCGACTTGGATGAGTTTGTCGCCCCTGCCAGTCCTCCTCCTCCTGAGGAGTGAAAAAACTTGCCTCGGAATGCCGAGCGTATTTTGTAATCCGTTAAACTCTGCTTTAAATTGGCCTCGGAATGCCGAGTGGGAGTGTAACAGTTAAACTCTGCCGAGCTGGGAGCTCGAGTACTTTGATCTGAGGTCTCTGGGACCTTTTAGGCTTTATTTGAACTTGATTTGTCGTTGAATCCCTTCGTGGATGACCCGTCGAGTGGTATTTGATCTTCACTCGAAATAACTTTGTGTCTGTGGTGCATCTCTGAAGGAGAAGGTGGCAGTCGACCTACCCCTCATCATCCTTGGGAAGTGAGAAGTGTTTCATACTTAGGCGAGCGCGGAACTGCAGCTAAGCCTCCGAGTGGGAGGCTTGCTCTCCACTCGGCAGGATTTTCAAACTTAGGCGAGTGCTGACTGCAGCTAAGTCTCTTCGTAGGAGATCTTAGGCGAGCGCGGGACTGCAGCTAAGCCCCCAAGTGGGAGGATTGCTCTCCACTCGGTAGGATTTTTCAAACTTAGGCGAGTGTTGACCACAGCTAAGTCTCTTCGTAGGAGAACTTAGGCGAGTGCTGGACTGCAGCTAAGCCCCCGAGTGGGAGGTTTGCTCTCCACTCGGTAGGATTTTTCAAACTTAGGCGAGTGCTGACCGCATAGGCGAGTGCTGACCGCAGCTAAGTCTCTTCGTATGAGAACTTAGGCGAGCGCGGGACTGCAGCTAAGCCCCCGAGTGGGAGGTTTGCTCTCCACTCGGTAGGATTTTCAAACTTAGGCGAGTGCTGACCGCAGCTAAGTCTCTTCCTAGGAGAACATAGGCGAGTGCTGGACTGCAGCTAAGCCCCCGAGTGGGAGGATTGCTCTCCACTCGGTAGGATTTTCAAACTTAGGCGAGTGCTGACCGCAGCTAAGTCTCTTCGTAGGAGAACTTAGGCGAGTGCTGGACTGCAGCTAAGCCCCCGAGTGGGAGGTTTGCTCTCCACTCGGTAGGATTTTCAAACTTAGGCGAGTGCTGACCGCAGCTAAGTCTCTTCGTAGGAGAACTTAGGCGAGTGCTGGACTGCAGCTAAGCCCCCGAGTGGGAGGTTTGCTCTCCACTCGGTAGGATTTTCAAACTTAGGCGAGTGCTGACCGCAGCTAAGTCTCTTCGTAGGAGAACTTAGGCGAGTGCTGGACTGCAGCTAAGCCCCCGAGTGGGAGGTTTGCTCTCCACTCGGTAGGATTTTCAAACTTAGGCGAGTGCTGACCGCAGCTAAGTCTCTTCGTAGGAGAACTTAGGCGAGTGCTGGACTGCAGCTAAGCCCCCGAGTGGGAGGTTTGCTCTCCACTCGGTAGGATTTTCAAACTTAGGCGAGTGCTGACCGCAGCTAAGTCTCTTCGTAGGAGAACTTAGGCGAGTGCTGGACTGCAGCTAAGCCCCCGAGTGGGTGGATTGCTCTCCACTCGGTAAGATTTTTCAAACTTAGGCGAGTGCTGACCGCAGCTAAGTCTCTTCGTAGGAGAACTTAGGTGAGTGCTGGACTGCAGCTAAGCCCCCGAATGGGAGGTTTGCTCTCCACTCGGTAGGATTTTTCAAACTTAGGCGAGTGCTGACTGCAGCTAAGTCTCTTCATAGGAGAACTTAGGCGAGTGCTGGACTGGAGCTAAGCCCCCGAGTGGGAGGTTTGCTCTCCACTCGGTAGGATTTTTCAAACTTAGGCGAGTGCTGACTGCAGCTAAGTCTCTTCGTAGGAGAACTTAGGCGAGTGCTGGACTGCAGCTAAGCCCCCGAGTGGGAGGATTGCTCTCCACTCGGTAGGATTTTTCAAACTTAGGCGAGTGCTGACCGCAGCTAGGTCTCTTCGTAGGAGAACTTAGGCGAGTGCTGGACTGCAGCTAAGCCCCCGAGTGCGAGGTTTGCTCTCCACCCGGTAGGATTTTTCAAACTTAGGCGAGTGCTGACTGCAGCTAAGTCTCTTCGTAGGAGAACTTAGGCGAGTGCTGGACTGCAGCTAAGCTCCCGAGTGGGAGGTTTGCTCTCCACTCGGTAGGATTTTTTTGAACTTAGGCAAAACGGATTCGCGACTAAGTCACCCACTGGGGGTTTTCGTATGTAAACAAAAGTGACAGCAATCATTGGAACACTCTTGTCTTTGATAAAAATGAACTGCGGAAGTTTCTTTTATTACATCTTTATAGGAAGGAACTTAAGTGTAAAAGTGGCGGAGCAGCTATGCGTTCCAAGCTCGCGGCTCGTCGCTCTGGCGATCAACATTGTAGAGGTGATATGCTCCGTTGTTGAGGACTCTGGTGATGATGAAGGGGCCTTCCCAAGTAGGAGCAAGCTTGTGTGGTTTCTGTTGATCCACTCGGAGGAACAAATCTCCTTCTTGGAAGGCTCGACTCTTCACATGCCGGGCATGGAATCGACGCAAGTCTTGCTGATAAATGGTCGATCTGATCATGGCCGTCTCTCTTTCTTCTTCCAGGAGGTCTACTGCATCTTGCCGAGCCTGTTCTGCTTCATCCTCCGTGTAAAGCTCGACTCGGGGAGCGTTGTGAAGGAGATCACTTGGCAGAACGGCTTCGGCTCCATAAACAAGAAAGAATGGGGTTCTTCCAGTCAACCGGTTAGGGGTGGTCCTTAATCCCCATAGAACTGACGGAAGCTCGTAGACCCAGGCACCTGCCGCGTGCTTGAGGTCACGCATTAGTTGCGGTTTTAGTCCTTTGAGGATCAGACCATTTGCTCTTTCAGCTTGTCCATTCGACTGGGGATGGGCGACTGATGCATAGTCGACTCGAGTGCCTTGAGAGGCGCAAAAGGCTCTGAACTGGTCTGAATCGAAGTTTGACCCATTGTCAGTGATGATGCTGTGAGGGACTCCATATCTGAATGTTAGTCCTCTGACGAAACTAATAGCAGTGCCAGCATCGAGGTTCTTGATGGGTTTAGCTTCAATCCACTTGGTAAACTTGTCGACCGCCACGAGCACATGGGTGAAACCGCTCCTGCCTGTTCTCAGAGGACCGACCATGTCCAGTCCCCGGACAGCGAAGGGCCAGACGAGTGGAATGGTCTTCAGGGCTGATGCGGGCTTGTGGGACATGTTGGAGTAGAACTGACACCCCTCACACTTGTCAACTATCTCCTTTGCCATCTCATTTGCTCTCGGCCAGTAAAATCCCGCTCGGTATGCTTTGGCCACAATGGTCCGGGAGGACGCATGGTGACCGCAGGTCCCCAAGTGGATCTCATCAAGGATCATCTGACCTTCTTCCGGTGTTATGCACTTCTGACGGATTCCAGTCGCGCTTTCTCTATACAACTGTCCTTTTATGACTGTGAAGGCCTTGTACCGACGGACGATCTGTCGAGTCTCTTCTTCGTCCTCCGGGAGTTCTTTTCTTAGGATATACGCGATGTACGATACCGTCCAGTCGGGGGTGATCGTCAAGACTTCCATGATTAGGTCGACCACTGCAGGAACTTCGACTTCAGTCGGATCTATGGCGCTTTTCGGCTGCGGGGTTTCTTCTGTGAAGGGATCTTCTTGGACTGACGGCGAGTGGATGTGTTCCAGGAACACGTTGCTGGGAATGGCTTCTCTTTTGGAGCCTGTTTTTGCCAGATCATCGGCTGCCTGATTTTTCAGTCGGGGAATGTGATGAAGCTCCAACCCCTCAAATTTCTTTTCTAGCTTTCTTACTGCGCTGCAGTAACCGGTCATGGCCGGACTTCTGACGTCCCACTCCTTCATCACTTGATTAACCACTAAATCCGAATCGCCATAGACCATGAGGCGACGGACGCCGAGTGAAATGGCCATGCGCAACCCATACAAAAGTGCTTCATACTCTGCTTCATTATTGGAGGAGTCAAAGTGAATCTGGAGAACATATTTGAGCTTATCTCATCGGGGGGAGACTAAGACTATTCCCGTGCCGGAACCACTAAGCATCTTAGATCCATCGAAGAACATGGTCCAGTGCTCCGAGTGAACTTGAGTCGGAAGTTGCTGTTCAATCCACTCGGCGATGAAATCTGCGATTGCTTGGGACTTGATAGCCTTCTTTGCCTCGAACATGATATTTAAGGGAAGGAGTTCAATCGCCCACTTGGCCACTCGACCGGTTGCATCTCTATTGTGCAGAATCTCCGACAGCGGGGCGTCGCTGACGACTGTAATGGAGTGGTCAGAGAAGTAATGTGCAACTTTCTTTGTGGTCATATAAATCCCATATACAAGCTTCTGGTAATGGGGGTATCTTTGTTTTGAAGGGGTCAAAACTTCAAACACGTAATAGACTGGGCACTGAATTCTGAAGGCTTTTCCTTCCTCTTCCCGCTCGACCGTAAGTACTGTGCTGACAACTTGTCCTGTGGCTGCAATGTAAAGCAGCAAAGGTTCTTTGCTGATTGGGGCAGCAAGCACCGGCTGGGTGGAGAGCAGAGCTTTGAGATCTGCGAATGCTGCATCAGCTTCTGGAGTCCACTCGAATTTGTCAGACTTCTTCATCAGTCGGTAAAGAGGCAACGCCTTTTCGCCGAGACGAGAAATGAATCGACTTAAAGCGGCCAAGCAGCCTGTAAGCTTTTGGACATCGTGCACGCGTACAGGACGTTTCATCCGAAGTATGGTGCCAATTTTCTCAGGATTGGCGTCGATCCCTCGTTCGGAAACGAGAAAACCGAGTAATTTCCCACCTGGAACTCCGAATGTGCACTTTGATGGATTGAGCTTGATATCGTACCTCCTGAGATTGGCAAAGGTTTCAGCAAAGTCAGCCCACAGGTCGGAACCTTTTCGGGACTTGACCACGATATCGTCCATGTATGCCTCCACATTCTGACTGATTTGAGTGAGTAAACACTTCTGAATCATTCTCATGAACGTGGCTCCGGCGTTCTTGAGGCCGAACGGCATGGTGACGTAACAGAAGCACCCGAATGGGGTGATGAAAGCTATTTTAATCTCGTCGGGCCCATACAGACGGATCTGATGGTACCCGGAATAGGCGTCTAGGAAAGACAGTCTCTCGCAACCCGCAGTCGAGTCGACTATTTGGTCGATGCGAGGGAGGGGAAAATGATCTTTCGGGCAGGCCCGATTGATATGCTTGAAGTCAATGCACATGCAGAGTGACTTGTCCTTTTTGGGGACCATGATGACATTGGCGAGCCACTCAGAGTGGTGAATCTCTCGGATGAACTCTGCTGCCAAGAGCCGAGCCACTTCCTCGCTAATTGCTTGCTTCTTCTGGACGGCGGACCGTCGAAGATGTTCCTTCACAGGCTTAAATTTTGGGTCGACTCGTAGACGGTGCTCAGCCAGCCCTCTAGGAACTCCAGGCATGTCAGAGGGTTTCCATGCGAAGATATCCCAGTTCTCACGGAGGAGCTGGATGAGCGCTTCTTCCTATTTGGAGTCGAGCGTCGTTGAGATGTGAGTCGGAGCAGCGTTGGGGTCCGTCGGGTGAACGTGGACTGTCTTCGTTTCGCCAGCCGACTGAAAAGCTGATTCTGAGGTGGGCTTCTTGGCTCGCAGCAAATCGCTCGGGTCGGCAGTCTTTTGGTACTCTTTCAGCTCGACTACTGCCATCTGAGCGTCAGTGATCTTCGAGCCTTTCTGAAAGCATTCTTCCGCCTTCTTCCGATTGCCTGTAACAGTGATCACGCCTTTGGGGCCAGGCATCTTCAGTTTGAGATACACGTAACATGGTCGGGCCATGAAGCGTGCGTAAGCTGGCCTACCCAAAATGGCATGATAGGCACTCTGGAAGTCCACAACTTCGAATGTCAACCTTTCCTTGCGGTAATTCTTCGAATCACCGAAAACTACATCGAGAGCAATCTGGCCGAGCGACTCGGCTTTCTTCCCAGGAATGACTCCATGAAAGCTCATGTTGCTGGTACTAAGTCTGGACATCGGAATGCCCATCCCTTTCAAAGTCTCAAAGTACAGTATGTTCAGGCCACTGCCGCCGTCCATCAATACTTTGGTCAGTCGAGTGCCTTCGACAACTGGGTCGACCACCAAAGCTTGCCTCCCAGGGGTGGCACTATGCGTTGGGTGATCTGACTGGTCGAATGTGATGGCAGTCTACGACCACTTCAGGTAATTGGGTGTTGCCGGGGCAACCATGTTCACCTCACGGTTAATGACTTTCAGTCGACTCTTGCTCTCAACATCAGCAAAAATCATCAGGGTGGAATTGATCTGGGGATATCCATCGTCACTGTCTTCTTTGTCTTCAATCCTGTCTGGCTCTTTCTCCTTATCTTTGGGCTGCTTGCCCTGGAACTGCTGGATCAGGAGCCGGCACTATCAAGTGGTATGCTTTGGGTAAATAAAATTACCCTCTTCGTCTTTCTTGGTGTGGATGTGACACGGTAAGTCCAAAACATCATTCCCGTCTTGATCTTTGACCTTCTTGGGCTTCTAGGTGCCATTGGGTTTCCCCTTGAAGTTTCCCTGGGCAACGGCCAGGGCCTCCCCGGGAGCAGCTGGCTCGGCCTTTCGCTTCTGTTTCCGAGTGGAGTTTCCTCCAGTTTCCTAGGCGACTGCTTTGAGCTTGCCGCTTCGGAGTCGATCTTCGTCTTCACCATTAGCGTACTTGGTGGCGATCTCCATCATCCGATTTAGAGACATCTCTCCAGTTCGACCGAACTTCAGATTCAACTCTCTGTATTTAACGCCCTCTTTGAAAGCGCAAACTGCCTGATGGTTTGGCACGTTCTCAACTGTGTGGTGCAGCGTGATCCACCTCTGGATGTAATCCCTCAGTGTTTCATTCGGCTTCTGCTCTGTGAGGCCTGCAGGTCGTTTGCATGTTCCTTCAAAGGTCGTGACAAACACTCGGGAGAGGTCCTCCCAGGTGTAAATGCTGCTAGGTGCCAGCTGATTCAACCACGCTCTGGCTGAGCCCTCCAACATAAGAGGCAAATGCTTCATGGCCACTTCATCATTGCCACCGCCAATCTGTACAGCCACTCGGTAATCTTCGAGCCAAGTGTCAGGCTTGGACTCGCCGGTGAACTTGCTGACTCCAGTTGCCAGCCTGAAATTGGGAGGAATCACTGCGGCCCTGATGGCTCGACTGAAGCACTCCGGCCCTGAAACACGTGCTCTGCTGCTGTTGGCAGGCGCATCTCTGTCGTGCCCTCTCGATGAGCCCTGTTCCTGTCGACCAAACCTTGAACGAGGATAGACCTCGCATCAAAGCCTGGGTCTCTGGGGTCGACTGGAATCCTCTGCCCAACACTGTGAGGGCGTCTGTCATCTTGCCGTCAAGGCGCATATGACCCGCTCCTCGGGGGAGGGGTTGGCACTCGACGTCGATCATCTCGTCCGAATCGATGATCATACTGTTCATTTCTCCGGTACTGATCATGCCGGTCATCACGTCCCTCACGCCTCGGGGGCGATCTCGGGCTGTGGGCCGACTGAACTGTGTCTGCTGCAACGGATCGACTGTGGATCCTATCTCGCGACTGGGAAACGGCGGAATTCTGGTTTCCTGCCGCCCGGAGCAATGCTCTGATCTACAACAAGCCTCTGCCTGCCTCTGACTGGGATGGCTGAATTGATTCTGCTATACGGGCTGCGGCGGCTAGATTTTGAACTGGGGTTTGATATACCTGAGGCGGTGAGAAGGGCCGGCGCCGACTGGACTCGGGAGCTAGCGGACGTCAACTGGACTCGGGAGCCCGACGACGCGCTTGCTCGTTGAGTATTCGCTGGAGATTCTCCAGTCGAGTGCGCTCGGCTAGGTTAGCAAGGCGCACGTCCTCCAAGGCCCGGGCCTCAGGGGTTTCTCCAACAATAGGAGTGAGGAGTGCATCCATGTTCCGGCGGCGAAGCTCCTCCCACTGTAACGACGTGAGAGGTTTGGGCAGATACTCATCGTGGGAACGCGACGGGTCGCCTCCGCCCGTAGCTCCGCCAGTGCGAGGGAAACCGGGTGGACTGTGAGTCCCATCGACTGCCAGAACCTCAGCCGCTGGGTCGCTGCTGTCGCACTCGGATGTGGTCTCCATGGAGCAAGTCGACAGGTCGAACAGACCATAGAGGGACTCGGCGGGCTCGATGGCCGCAACTTGTGGGGCTGCCGACTGGCGGGCCACGGCGTGCCTCACCCACCGCTGAAGCCTCGACCGACCGGAGCGCTTGCGCTGGTGGGAGACAGGGCGGGGAGACGACGCATGGGTCGACCGATACTGGGTCGACGGCTGCCGCAGGAGGATGCCGCGAATGCATGCGCGGAAGTGCGTCGCGCCGCGGACGGGGAGCGCGTCGATGTCGAGTGGTGCCTCCTGAAGCCAGGCGGAGTCGTCGGCGAGGAAGGTGAGCGCGCCGAGACAGATCTCGCGGCCCTCCACCAAAACTCCGCAAAAAACCATGATCAAAGGGATCGGAAAAGACCGCAACTTCTCCAACTAAGCGCTAAGATTCCTGCCCCAAGGTGGGCGCCAACTGTCGTGGTTCTAACTCTGACAGTGATGTAGGGGGGTGAGTATGGAGAGGCTAGATCCTAGCTATTGGGAAGTTTTTACACGCGAGGTTTACGAGTTCAGGCCCTTCTCGGAGGAAGTAATAGCCCTACGTCTCGGAGCCCGGAGGCGGTCGACTGGATTATGCGTGTATGGATTACAGGGGTGCGAACCCTTCCTACTGAGGAGGGGGGTGGCTTATATAGAGTTCGCCGGCCCCCTCCTGCCCTCAGTAATGCAGGGTTTAAAGTACATTTAAGGTGGGGCGTTACTGGTAACGCCTCTAATAAAGTGATCTAATGACCATGAAGACTACTTAACAGCTAACCGTTTGCCTACGGAGTGACTGTAGGCCTCCTGGCTGTCGAGTGATTAGCTTCATGGTCGAGTGGTAGCTTCTTGGTCGAGTGTCTTGAACCTGTCGAGTGGAGTACCTTCAAGTCGATTGATAGGTGATTTCTTCTAGGGATGTCCTTGGGTTGGACTCCTTGGGACGGATCCGTGCTCCTACCCCAGGTACATAGCTTCATCACTATTCACATGTTTATTATCAAACCCTTGGGAGTTACTTCTACGTTATGCTTTTATTGCCATGCTATGCTTGTAGACGTGGATTGGCTTTGAGAGTATCCATGACAGATGTGAGTTTTTATTTAATGGTTAACTTAAGGTGGCAACTTTAACACACATCTAGGTGGATTAAGGCACCTAGGGAACCCAATTATTGCCTGTATTTTTGGAAATCCCGGGGTACCGTGTGATTCTCCTATGGACTGCCACCCAGGCTCAAATGGATCATAAGATTATTCATGCTGGAAACTTCCTGTTAACGGCCTGTTCACATATAGCCCATTTACAGCTCGCTAACCCAGGGCCCGTTTACGGCCTATCCGAATTAGGCCTAGTAGTGTCATGTGGGCCGTCCAATATAATTCCAGCCCGTTTTAACTTCTGGCCCATGTATGGCCCATGATGTCTTTCGGCCCTTATGAGGCCCTTAGTAACTCTCGGCCCATTAACGGCCCGTGGTAAAACTGGCCCATAATGAACAGTGTATCACTTTATACCCATTAACGGCACGTGGTGAAACTGGCCTGTAATGAACAGTGTATCACTTTATACCCATTAACGGCCCATTATTCCGTTGGGCCATTTCCAGCCCATGTTATCTTTCGGCTTCCTCAGGGCCCATTTATTCTTGGGCTCATTTCCAGCATTCGTTTACTTACGGCCCATTACTGTCATTTTCTACTTGTGGGCCAAATTCAGCCCATGGTTACAATCGACCCGTTTGTGGCCCATTAATACATTGGGCCGTTTTCATAGCGTCATCAAATACGGCCAATTAATGACGGCCCATTATGGTCGGCCCATGAACGGACGATTTCAACTCTAGCCCATTTACGACCATAATGTGGTCTGTTATTGGCCCATGTTTGGCCAACCGATCATATGGCCCAGAGAAGGCCCATTGACGATACGGCCCATAGAAGGCCCATTCTGTCTATGGTACATATAAGGGCCAGTTCTTTTGGGCGACTCTACTTGAATCGCCCCCCTCCCCAGTTTCTCCCAGAATCGCCACTCCATATGTTTTTTACAATCCTAGCTAATTAGACCTTAACTAGATAGAATTGTAAAAAAAATATGGAGTGGCGATTCTGGGAGAAGCTGGGGTGGGGGGCGATTCTGGGAGAATCGCCGAAAAGAACTGGCCCTAAGGCCCATTGTTTCTATGCCCCGTAGAAGGCCCATTGTTTCTACGGCCCGTAGGAGGCCCATGTTAGGTACAGTAAATATGTAGCCCATGGTTATTGTGGCCTAGTTTTAAATAATAGGTTGTTGCGGCCACTAGCTAACCGCGGAAAAAGAACTGCACTAACTACAAGAAAACAAATAAACAAGGCAATATGGAAATAAATTAGCAAGCAACTTACGCTAGGCTATCACGGCTATTACACATATTACATCCATTGGGCACCAAAGTTTGCTACCAGTGCAAATATAGGAAACAAAGCAGCATATAAACGCCGCGGCAGAACAAGTCCGGAACTGAAACCACTTCAGAAGAGCTCAAGAAACAATATCCTGGGTATCCATAATGCTGGCAAGATGCTTAGCAAGCTTATTAACTTTCCCTTGTTTGGCACTTAAATCCTCCAGCACTTGCTGTTGCACTAGAAAGTATGCATGTGAATTCTGCAGGGACTTCCTCAGTCCTTCGGCTTCCTGTCGCATAACATCTGATCGATGTCTTTCAACTTGAAGTTGAGACTCAAGAAGCTGAACTGATTCAGGCAGGGAGTTCGAAGAGCTGGTGCCAGCAGTAGTAGCCAGTAACTCAAGCACTACATCAAGACAGTACTTTGGGGTTGTCTCGATGTCTTCATTATAGTTTCTATCAGCTTTATTGGAGATCAACAGGGATGTCTCACTATCTTGAACCTTATCTGCATTACTTCCTTTACCATTGCAGAACAGGGTACTCTTCTCCACTATTTTTTCCATGTTCTAAAAGAGAAACAAACAAACACATCACAAGTTTACAATGTAGTATATGAAACTCATTTTGGTAAACCATTTCAGTAGTAAGGTGGACAGGATAACAACATGAAACAAACATATATCTATGTAGTATGGTCATTGTATGGTCTATATCATTCTACTTTATGTTGCCAAATCAAGATAGATACAGTTCGAATAATATCTATTTAAGACAAAGCAGCATAGAGAGAATATAAGTGTGGGAAACTACACAACAATAACAACACTTGTAATGTGCATGGCATGAGAACATAACTCTTTATTCAATTGAAACTGAAATCAACATAGAGCAAGTTACAATAGCAAACACGTTAAGGAAACAGTTTTAAAACATACCTGTTGATCCATTGGAGTTTCAATTGCATCCTTCAAATTTGAAATTAGTTGGTATGAGTAAATACAGCAATGCAAGAGCAAATTAGTATGAACCATAGCTACAGAACCTGACTTGAGAACAATTCTTATTTTTCTTTAAGTGTTGACTTGGGGTTCGGAGTGGTGGTCCTTGTGCTTTGGACACTGCAGTTGCCTTACTAACTGCTTGTGTTTGGATGCTCTGTGGTGGAGACGGTGATGTGTCAATGGGAACTGGGTTACTATCTGCTGGGGTTGGGGTTAGAAGGGGTGTAGTTGGTTCTCTGTCCAACTGGGTAGGGGTACAATCTGCGTGAGTGTGGGTTATGTGTGGTGGGGCTGGTTCTTGGTTAAGTACAACAACGGATCTATCTCCATCGACAGGTAGCGCGATCTTTTCTGAAGACCATGTTTTTACTCCCACAGATGCTGCCATCTCTCCCTCCAATTGAAATGGCTGATAAACAAGAAAAGTAATTGAATGTACATACATTTTAAGACAGACACATGCAATGGATAGTAGGGAAGAAAACAGGGCATGAAATAATTCACATTTATGTGGTCTAACCAAACAGAATAGCAGGACATAATTTCACATATATGATGGGTAACTAAAGAGGATAGCATGACACAATTTCACATGTATGATGGCTAACTAAACAGGATAGAATGACATAATCCATAATATGATGACTATGTAAACATGATGACATGATATAACTATACGATGTGTCTATTAAAGTGGTTGGCATGCCATAAATCACAAACATGACGTCGATGGAAACATGATGGCATGATATAATTCACGGATAGAATGACATAATTCAAAATATGATGACTATGTAAATAGGATGAGATGATATAACAATATTATGTCTTTAGAAAATGGGTTGGCATGCTATAATTCAGATACATGCTGTCTATGTAAACATCATGGCATGATATAATTCAAATATATGATTTATATACTAAGGAAGTGAGGAGAGGGCAATCGCATATATGATGTGTCAACTAAGGAGATGGCATTCAATATCGTGTATATGATGTAAAAACTAAGCATTGCAATACAACATATGCATGATATGAGTAATATAACCCTGCCAAGTTTGAGCATACACCTCAGGGGGATAATAGGAATGGTCATCTGCCTCTGAATCCTCCTCTGACGAGCTATCTATAACCGACAAGATATCTGCTTCGGGAGGTAGCATTGTCTGCTCTGAAGACCTTGTTTTCACTCTAGATTTCTCCATCACCAATTCAAATGGCTGATGCATAGGAAGAGCAGTTGAATATACAAACATTGTCGACAAAAGCAATGATAAATACAAAAAAGGAAGGCATGATATAATTCACATATATGACGCTTGGCTAAACAACATGGCATTGCATAATTCACATATATAATGCCTTGCAACAAGATAGCATTGCATAATTCACATATATAATGTCTTGCAATAAGATGGCATTGCATAATCACATATATGGTAATTAGACACTAAACAGGTGGCATTCACACAAAGCATGTCTAAACTAAGAAAATGACATAGCAATGCAAGATACCATACGCACGATATGAGCAACATAACCCTGCCAAGTTAGAGCATGCACCTTGGGGGGGGATATGGCTGGATATATCTAAAACAAAGTGAGATTATGTAAGGAGTGCATGCACAAATCCAGAGTGATGGTAGCAAACTGTGGATAGACCCAAAACCAATGATAGCAGGAAGATAATAGCTTTAGTTAAAAAATACAGATAATGGCTCCTTTAATGTTTGTTTGCACCCAACATGAAACTCATAGTAGACACCCGAGATTAGCCAGATAGTAGACATATAGTACTGATTGCTGCCCCAATATGTACCCCACAACCATTTTAAAACTCAAGTTTCAGCATAAGTTTGGACCTGACTCGGAGTCTAATAGGTGAACCTGACGATAAAGTAGCATGTCATCATATTAAGCGATGCATAATGTAAGCAGACACGGAAGAGTGTTGTCTCTCTTGCGGACCCGCGTAGTCCTCAAGGTCATCTGCTTAGTTGATGATGGTAATGTAGTTGTCGTGGCTACCGGCGGCGGGGAAGAAGATCTGAGGCTGCGAAAGACAGTCTGGAGAGCGGATCCCTACTTTGGTGAACCCTTCCGTCGTTGGAGTAGCTGAGCTGGGGTGGAACACAGCACTGCAGGAGCAGGACAAACCACTCAAGGTTTTCTTTGACACATATTTGTAACAGAAGTAATTTTGTAAGGGCTTGTTTGAATTTGAGGATTCTAACAATGCAGGGATAGCAAATAGACAGGAATAGGATAGGAATGCATGTGCAAAACAGAGAATTTAAAAACACAAGATTTCTGCCAATCTAGGTGTTTGGTTCACTAGAATTGGAAGAACACAGGATGCAAAGAAGCATGGTGAGATTAAGTCAAACCACAAGAAAATGTACGGTTATAATGCTATTATGCTACTATCTCTTAGTCTTGTGCTTCATGAATAGAAATTTGAAAAGGAGGACAAGTGGAAATTAAAATTCCTACGGTTTTTCTTTCAAGGAGACACTAAAGGAACAAATCCTACAGTTTTCCTTTGCTCCATTCCTTTGCAGCAAATTCATGAAAAGTAGTACCATAGGAAACTTTCCAATTCCTATGTTTTTCATTCACTTTTCTTTTCAAGCACAGTCGATTCTAGTAGGTAGGCTTGAGCAAGGAAAAGCCTACACTAAGAAAATGTTTTTGTGCTACTTCTATTACTTTGGACCCAGGCGACTGCCCTACTAGCTTAGCTCCCAGGGCCATCGACAAATGCATAGCTCAAACGCGCAGAGATAAATAATGATGGCGTTCAAGAGAGTCCATCACGGATAGCTAAGTTGCATGGTACCTGACTGCTTGTCATATAGTAGGATAAAATAATCGTATTTCCCGTTACTCCGTGTGCTCAGTGGACAATATATATAACATGTAGACTAAAAAAGAGATGCAACAAGTGTACAACCTCTTTGGCGAAGCCATGTCAATCTCATCGTGATTGCCTTGGCAGGTGAGGATGCTCCAGCTGAGTTGGCTGTCGGAGGACGGGAAGAAGATCTTAGGCGTCTAGAGATGGAGCCCGATGTACTGCTCCGTTGTGATGGAGGGTCTCATCATTGGAGCAGCTCCGGTGAGTTGTACGACACCGAGGCTCAAGCAGGACAAGAGAGACAACGTTAACCTGAGTGGAATTCTAATAACATCTCCAATAAATGACGTAAAACACATAACCACAAAGTGCTAGATGTAAAATACATCAGCCACACATCTCTGAACTTATCTGTCGAAACTGAATTTAACTGTCGAAACTGAACTTAACTGTCAAAACTGAATTTTGCTGTCGAAACTGAACGCACTAGAGGTGAGGCTACATGTTAGTCGACTGACTTTTTCATCTCTGGTCAGTCGATTTTGCAATCGTTGGATACGAAATTAAGGGCCTGGAGTTCATCTTCAACCTCCACCCCCCTGAGCCGCCAGCCACCACCAGCGACCACCGTCCCACCCTGAACCCTAAGATAGATAGTGGGGTACCTCCCCGGCGAGCCCCCCTCCCCACTGCGGCTAGTTCTTCCTTAACTCCGGCGAGCCCCCCCCCCCACCCCCTAAAAATCGACTGAGCCAAAAGTCGATTCAGTCGATTGAAGTGTAGCTAAATCAGAGCAGCATCGCAAGCAAGAGCAAGAGCGAGAGCAGTAGCGTGAGCAAGGGCAAGAGCAAGAGCATACAAGGTAGGGGACCGAGAGCAAGAACAGAGCAGCAGTGCGAGCGAGAGCTAAAGCAGCAGCAGCTCCTACTGATGTGGACGTCACGGCCGAGGGAGCGACGCCATGGAGGAAGTGGCTGGCGATGCCGCCGTGGATGGAGCCGCACCGTGTCGGCTCGGGACCGAGCGCCGGCAGCACCGTGAGATCAAATCAAGAAGAAAATGCGGCGATTAGTGTACAACCTCTTTGGTGGCGCCGATTAGGCCGCAGCTTCATCCGAGGAATTGGTGATGATGATGCTCTTCCGGTGGTGCAGGTGAAGACAGCGGTGTGGGAATGGAGGTGGCGCGAAAGATGAGGGGAATGTCGGGGCAGCTCCTTGGAGGTGGAGGATGGGGTGGCTGAACCGGCGGGACGACCAGATTGACGACGGATCCTCATCTGGTACGGTGGATGAGGGACGTCGAGGTGTTGCTGTGGACGATGTGGGTTGATGGGTGGACGGATGGGATGGGAATGGGGAATGAAGGAGGGTGTGGGGCTTCACGTGTTTTCCCGGCCTCGGTGTATGAATGGGTGGACAGATGGGATGTGAGTGGGGTACCATGGCTTAGGGACGCGCTTGTTTGAAATGTGGGGTATGTTACGAAAGTACGCCCACCGATTTGAGGCGGTTTCTTTCGGTTCAGGGGTATCACGTGCATTTCGCGTGTCGGGATTTCACAGGAGGTGGGAGTTTTCGCGCGCGTTGTAATTTTGGAATAGCAAGGCGCGGGTTGAGATGGAGGGTGTTGTCGGAGCACAACGAGACAAAGATATATCTTAAATATTTAAGGCTAACAAGGCGTGGGTTGAAATTTCCGGACAAGCCTAACGTGTACTGTACCAAATCAATTCGCACTAGAAATGTCATTCAAAACTTTGAATTCATGTTATGTTTAATTAAAATATTTCGCTACGTGTATAATGCATGCAACCTACTACTCAAATGAATGTTCTAGTGCATTCCAAACGTTTATACTACCGCTTCAATATGAACTAAAATTGAATTCGTTTCTCTATTTGAATAAGATCTACAATAATGATTGTTGTGCAGTCAAAGCATTTGAATTCGTTTCTCTGTTTTAATGAGATCTACCATCATCATTATTGTCAAGTTAAACCATCACTTGTGTATTATCTTCACAGCACACCACATGATTAGTCTCGAGTTACATATGAACTATGTGTACTATATGAACTCGAACTCGATTTTTTGAATCCACTTTATCTTGATTTCAAATCATAGTACATTTCAAGCTCTAGCTAGATCTTCATAATCTAAACCATGTCTCATATGTGTAATGTGTTTATCACATTATGTATGGTGCCCCACCCCCTACACCTACAAGTATTTAGATGTGAGTTGCAAACACCACACATTACCACAAATTCACATAAAATGTGAGAATGTTCGATATATAGTATTGTTTAGATTGTTCGATATTTAGTTGTAAGCTGCAAACGCCACACGTTATCACAAATTCAAATAAAATGTGAGATTGTTCGATGTATAGTATGGTTTAGATTGTTCGACATTTAGCTGTGAGTTGCAAACGACATGCATTATCACATTATGGTATAACATGTGCAAAACCACAACACGTGTATCACCGCTATATTCATGCATGCATATTTAAAACACTAAGATCTCCTATTCAAATATATGAATCCACTTTCATATCAAGTTATGATCTTTGTTAGTCTCTTACACCCACACAATCCTCTAACCTTTGTGGCTACCACCCACTTTCTCTTGTGCATGCACACGCCCTCCCCCTCCCTCAGCATTCTATCCATCACGCACATTCATTTTTTTCTTTAGGTTGTTCTCCCACAGTCTCCACAACTCCTTTCCGACACACACCGATCGATAAACCTCTCTAGCGATGTCTGCCTACAACATACACACGCACCTTCAATCTCTTCCTTTATGTGTCCTTGCCTCATGTCTCTCATACGGTCCCACACACATGTAAACTCGCGCCCCTCTTTTTATCGATCTCACAACCGCACACTCCTCCCCCTATCTAGCTAGTAGCTGGGCCTCTCGCACCACCTCCTAGCTCCATTCTCTTTGTCTATCCGTCTCGCCGGGCCTTATTTGCCTCTAACAAATGGACGTACACCGACCGATCTCCCGCTATACGTATAGCTAGCTTGGTCCTTATAACTCGTTTTTCCCACGCGTCGATCGATCTACCTCATTAGTTATGTCTCTCCCTTCCTCCGACAAACAACAATTGATCTACTGATCTAGTTAGGTTTGCTTACCAAACACATGGTTCCCCTTCATCATCAATGGATGCGTCCCGACAGATCTATCACACACAGGGACACACAGAAACACATCCCCACTCTTATTGATAATATTGCAGTTCCACCCTCATTTTGTCTAGTAGGCCTCTCCCACCATCTTCGAGAAGCAACTCCATCACCCAGCCATCACTCTACCCCTGTCCCTCCCTCTCTCTCTCTGTCCCATCCTATTTCCCGTCCTTCAGTTATGTATGGATGTTGACCGATCTCCCTCAAGACGTAGCTGGGTCTCTCCTTCTCAACACATATATGAGTCGTTCTACCTCTATAGTTAGGCCTCTGCCTAACCCTCCTGAGGGAGTTCTGGATTAGGGGGTCTTCGGACAGCCGGACTATATCCTTTGGCCGGACTGTTAGACTATGAATATACAAGATTGAAGACTTCGTCTCGTGTCTGGATGGGACTCTACTTGGCGTGGAAGGCAAGCTAGGCAATACGGATATGTACATATCCTCCTTTGTAACCGACCTTGTGTAACCCTAGCCCTTTCCGGTGTTTATATGAACCGGAGGGTTTTAGTCCGTAGGACAACATACAATCATACCATAGGCTAGCTTCTAGGGTTTATCCTCTCCGATCTCGTGGTAGATCAACTCTTGTAATACCCATATCATCAAGAATAAATCAAGCAGGACATAGGGTTTTACCTCCATCAAGAGGGCCCGAACCTGGGTAAAACATCGTGTCCCCTGCCTCCTGTTACCATCCGCCTAGACGCACAGTTCGGGACCCCCTACCCGAGATCCGCTGGTTTTGACTCCGACACCTCCCCACCCCCCTCCCACACACACACACCGATACATCGAGCACTCTAGTCATGTCTCCCTGCCACACACAAACTTGACCTGGGCCCTCTGACGTTCCGGTAGGTTAGTTACCGTATATCTTTGCCTTGCACACACACACACAATTTCGATGGCTCTCTTCATCGATCTCGCACCCACCCACTTGATCCTCTCTTCGACTCTATCGATATCTATGACCCCTCCCTCTCTTCTCATGGATCGCCCGACCCTCTATATATGATATAGATAGGCCTCCATTTGACACACATTGCATGCAAAATTTTTTTTGAGATGTCATCGACACATATTCCCACAAATACATTCACGAAATTAACCTCCCCCCAAAACAAAAAACACTCACGAACGCACAAGCCATTTATCTAGCTTTGTATCTTTTACACACACCCACGTAGGTGGCAGACATGCACGAAGAGAAGAGGTGCACGCACGACGCACGTACTCCCGTATCTTTCCCAACGACACCCGCGCGAGTACACGGTGGAGATCATTTCTGTATGAAAAGGTAGCCCACGTCGTAATTTGACACGTGTACTAGTTGTCCACTAGATGGAGGGAGGATCGTCTACCACGGGTGAACAAACAAATTGCGACTTGACGCGTAATGTTAAATAAGAGGCAAACCATGTGGGACCTACCTTAGAGGCAAGGGTCTATACAATAGAGTACTTTTGATGTGTCCCGTCAACTCGTAGAATGAGGAGAAGCTTGCTTAGTACGCCGTCTCCCCCACCCATGGGCGCGGTGGCTCGCAGGATGAGGTGAAGCTTGCTTACTAGTAGTAGTATTGTACGCCTTACGCCTGCTCCCTCGCCCACGCGCACGGTGGCTCGCATGACGAGGAGAAAATTTTACTACTCCCTCTATTTACTCCTCATCCGTACTACCTTGGTTAGAGAGATTATCATATTGTTTGGAATATATATGTCCTTTAGTAGATTTCAATATGAACTACTAGTATATACTCCAAACACTGGTGTATATAGACGTATTTTAGAGTGTAGATTCACTCATTTTGCTTCGTACGTAGTCCATATTGAGGCCCTGTTTGGTTCATAAGTCCTAGGACTTTTTCTAGTCCCAACTATAAAGTCCCTACTCCTTAAAAAGTCCCTTCCTGTTTGTTTTCAGGGACTAAAAAGTCCGTAGTCCCTCCCTAGAGGTTATTGAATGACCAGGTTACCCCTAGTATACAGAAAAATAACAACCAAATAACACCATGGGGCGGCGGGCGAATGGGTGCAGGGAGGAGCATTGTTGGAGAAGTCCCAAAAAAGACTCTCCTTGAGAGTCTTCTTCATTAAGTCCCAAAAAGCAAGTTTTAGCCCCTAGTAGTCCCTGCTGTTTGGTTAAAAAGTCTCTAAGAGGGACTTCTTCTAGTCCCTACACTAAAAAGTCCCTGGAAACAAATACCCCCTACATAAAGCTGAGACACTTATTTTGGGACGGAGGGAGTATATATTTATTATGATCTATCAATCATTGATATGCGATAGCATGCATGTTAGTCTCCTTTGTATTTGATGAAATGTTGCAATGGGCAACCTTGGACGCAAGATACATGTAATAGAAGCTCGAAGCTTCATAGCATTGTACTATCTCGCTGATAAATTACAGTATGTACTATACTAGTACTTCCTCCATTCCTAAATATAAGTCTTTGTAGAGATTTCACCATGAACCACATACGGATGTATATAGATGCATTTTAAGTTTAGATTCATTCATTTTGTTCCATATGTAGTCCACCTAGTGGAATCTCTACAAAGACTTATATTTAGGAATGGAGGGAGTACTATGTAAAGAGTTAGGTGTCGCACGGTGTCCAGAAAATATGGTGATAGTGTGAGGTGGGCCATGTAATCACTGAGCCTGCGTGTTTTCACTGCTCTTTCACTCCTCCGGTGTAAGAATTGAGAAAATTGTAATCTAGTAGTACCTCCTTTCGCCGAAAGCATGGGACATCCGACAGTCCTACCACCTCAGTAATAATGACCAAAGAGCCGTCAAATCACATAGACCCAGCAGTAAGTTGGACGAACGAAGCAACCATTACTCTTGAATGCACTTCTCCCTTCAACGCAGGCGCCAGTGAGAGGTCGCGTCCGCTCTGCCCGGGCATGAATGCGGCACCGATTCTGTGGAGCGGCGATGATCGTCTCAGGAGGGAAGCGCGCGCGGGCGATGGAGGGGCTTTGGGTGGGCCAGGCTGGTGAGGAGCGGGCGTGGCAGTTGTCCGCCTGTCCCTACCGGACGCCCGGAAACGAGAGGATGCACCGACTCTCGTGGCTACAATCGTACACTACACACCATCTCTCTGTAGGAGTAGGTTGATCTGTCGCTCTCTCTAACACACACATGCTGTTAAACACACACACGCACACGCACACACAGGTTCATAGAATAGGAAAATCATGAGAGTGTGAAGCCACAGGAAGTGAGATACAAATGGAGTACGTACAAGAAGCGAAGAGGTGACGAATATTCCATCAAACCTGGACTGAGGAGTAGTACTCCCTCCGTCTAGGTGTTAAGTCATCTTACGGAAATCAGATATTCCCAAAATGTTTAGGCGTCGTTCGTTAACTGCGCATCTCAATCCCCTCCTAGCCTCGTTGCTAGCGAGCGTTGTTACTTAGGGAGCGTTTGGATCCTTAGCAAGAACAGCTTATAGCATAGCCGGGCAAGGTTAGGCGTTTGGAACTGTTAAAATATTTTAGCTTTTGTGGGCCAGCTAGCTTGGGTGGGCTAGAAAAACCTTGCTAGCTCAGAAGAGCCAGATCGGCTCGCTTCCGATGGCAAACTTCGCGTAGTAGTAACATAAACTAGTAACATATGCATGTTAATAGTCCAAGTTACTCACCACTATGACCAGCCTAAGCAATGTAACCAAACACTCCTTACTCTGGCATGTTATCTCCCCTGAAAACCCAATGCATGGAGCGCAACTATGCATTGGTCAGTCAAGAAATCAAAGTTGGCTTGCATGCGAGTTAATACGTAGCCCTGCATGGTAGCTAAAATGACATCTCTTAGTTGTTTGGATTAATTGTTGCGTTTAGAGACAAAAATCAGGGCTTTGATTGGAGGAATGACCTGTCAAGTTTCTCCTTCTCCTCCAATCTGCTTGCACCTTGGTCCCGTTGCACACTACAAAAAAAATACACTTCCGTGATGATACGTGTTTGTCACAGTAGGTCGCTTTTTTGGTCATGCATGTACATCCATGACAAATTTATGATTGAATCAAGATAGTCATACCTGTGCTGTCGTAGAAGTGTACGATGACATTACCAAAATTATCATCACGGAAGTGTCCACTTCCATGACAATAAATCGCGTGTCACAGAAGTGCTTTCGTCAAGGGTGACCGACACGTGGCATCCACCGTAACGGAACGCCGTTAAGCTATCGGGTCGGGTTTTGGATCCGATAATCCGTTAACAGCCCCGACCAATGGGAAATTTCCACGTGTAAAATTCTTATTTGCCGGACGAAACACGTGTCAGCTCGTCAGTGGGTCAGATAGGCGCCTATGATATGTCGACACGTGGCACGGCCCAACAGTGGCCCATTCTGGTGAAAAAGGACGACCCAGTAAAAATTAGCAAGCCGGCCCATATAAGGCCTACTTGTGTCAGGTCCATTTAAGCCCACGTCCCATACGAGATGTGCCAATTCGGTCCATTAAAGATTTGACACCATTACAGCCCATCGTCAGTTCGAGCCCGTTAACAGCCCGCTATATACTTGGGCTCAATATCGGCCCGATGAGATTTCGTCCTGTTAACGGGCCATTTAATGGATGGGCCAATTTTCAGGATGTACATCTTTCGGCCTTTTAGCGACCCATTTAAATGTTGGGCAAATTTCCGGCCCGGTGTGTCTTTCAGCCTATTGACGGCCCATAAATCTGATGGTCCATTTGTAGTCGGACCTGAGTTTCAGCCTTTTAGTGGCCCATTTAAGTGTTGGGCCAATTTCTGGCCCGGTGTCAC